>NC_057812.1:639955152-640209818 GCF_018294505.1 Triticum aestivum
CCCAGCCACAGAAATGCTGACGCGTGGATGCCTATTGGTCCCGGTTGGTGCCACCAACCGGGACCAAAGGGTCTCCTGCCTGGGCTCTGCGCACTGCCCACGTGGAGGCCCATCAGTCCTGGTTCTGGATTGAACCGGGACTAAAGGGTCGGGGCATTAGTACCGACACTTCAGTCCCGGTTCAGGAACCGGGACTAAAGGCCCTTACGAACCGGGACTATAGGCCCTTTTTCTACTAGTGATCCATCCGAAAATACTTGTCGAAGATATGGATGTATTTAGACGTATTTTAGTTCTAAATAGATCCATTTTTATCCATTTCTCCATAAATAACTGATGTTTTCGATATTGAAATGGTCTTTAGCGTGTAGCTTTCACTCGTAGCTACTAGTTTTTTACACTGTAGTACATATATAATACCCAATAAAAATGTAATATTTTAAAATTATTTTCCAATAAAAATCTATATCAACTAACTTTATGTGTGCTATATCTATAAAAAGTAGATGATACCCTGTGCATTGCCGTGGGAACCATTGTTAAAAACAAGTGCAAATATATATGGTACAAGTGCAAACAATAAAACACAAGAAGCATGTGACAAAATATTGTATAAAAAGAGAAAAATAGTTTTAATTGACCTTGAGGAAATGCCATTTTTAACAAAATTGTGAAATACTATGAACTACACAGGTCTATTACAAGCATTAAATACATATATCGTCCATAGTCACACCAAAATTAATTCAATTTTTATTAACTTGTGACTGACATGAATGATTGTTGAGATGACATGGTTGCATGAATTGGTTAGTGCAAAAAAATTACTCATGGCCGCATGCATGACCTTTTTTTAACTTGTGACTAACATGCATGATTGCTGAGATGACATGGTTGCATGAAATTACTAACAAAGTCCTTCGGCTCCCGTAGCTAGGTTACCCCCCTAGCCACGGGAGTTTTCTTCTTGGAATGATCCACCCAATCTAGCATCAATGATTACGACACCTAGAAGGTATCCCCACGTAATGATGTAGCCTATAATAACTGGGGTGGGGTGGGGGATCTGGATCTAATCTAGAGAGAATCAGAGAGACGCGGGCTAGAACGGGGACAGGGCTTCGCCAGAAGGTGGGGCTCGGTCAAGACCTTGGTGTGCCTCCTAGTTCACCCTGGTTACCTATTTATATGTGTCTAGGTAAGGGGGTCAACCATTTAGGGAAGGTATCCACCTCGTTTACACCAGGAGGATTCCTACCGAGACTCCAACTAGTTGCCTTGCCCCCCTCCCCCAACACTAGGGGTTTCAGCCGGCTTGGGCTCTCCAGGCTGTCTTGCCCCCCAAGCTAGGGGGCAACCCAAGCAAACATTTCGGAACATCCAGAAACCTTTTCAAAGCTTCTGCAATGTTCTAGAACTTTGATGTATGTTTCAAAACACTTCCGGATATCACTGGAACACTCCGGGACTTCCCAAAACACTTTTGGGGCCATTCTCTCTCAATATCCATTAGATCCTAGCATTCGTAAATGTTCTACACAGTAACCGTGTGACCCTATAGGTTCAAGCATATGTGGGCATGTCTGGAACACCTTTCAGTCAATAAATATTAGTGGGATTTGGACACCCATAATAATTCTCACACATCACTGAAGAACTTTATCGAGCAAACCTCCTATTACCACATACAATTTATTTTACCTCATCATACATTACACAACTCGATGCATGACTTTGATGGTATCCTCGTGATCAACTTCTTGGTCACTATACCTACTTATCCTCACATCGGTTTGCACTCTTTTCTCGATTCTGTATTCTGGTATCCCCATGACTAACTCCCTAGTCACTGTATCTCGACAGACGATGTTGGACACCGTAATACCGAGTAGGCCCAGACTGTATATATCTCACCATCACCGGAGGGGCAAAGCCCAATTTTGACATATCTAGCACCACGGCATACTTTCTGGCGTACCCAAGAGTCATCTTTATAATCACTCAGTTAAGGAGTAACATTTGGCAGCCACAAATTTATTGGATGGTATCCGGGTCTATGCTATTCTCATGGTCTAAGGACACAAGTAAACATTAACACTTTGTACAAAGATACTGACAACATACTGATATCGCAGTATGTCATAACGGATCAATATGAAGATGCATAACGGATTAGGATCACGATTGTTACCGTCGCCGAGTTGCAGCGAAAGAATACCGTGTCGGTGTAGATCGTACTTGGAGTCCCACGAACCATCGATGAACGATCCCGCAAACCGCCCACAAACAGTCCCTCAGACCGAAGGCCGAAAGCACATCCTCTCTACTTGGTTGCAAGCGTGCAGCCTTCACGATCCGGCAGCGCTTTGCCGTCCAAAGCTAACCGTCGCAGGAGAATTAGAGGGAGGAGGCTAGAACCATACGGGGCCTCTAATTATGAGTACTAGAGGATTAGACTATCCCTAATTAGTCAATTTGGACTAATTAAAACTAGAACTAGAAGAACTAGAGAAGACTCCAAAACTTGTATATCAAAAGAGCACAAATCTACATGTATATATAGGATAGAGGGGAGAGGAGGGGCTGCCACCAAGGGGAAAGAACCCCCCTTCGTGCGCTAGCCTAAGGAGGGGAGGAGGAATCCTCCCCCTCCTCCAATTCGACTTTGATTCCTTCCTTAGGGAAGGAGGTGCCTCCCCCACTTGGGCCTTTGTGGCCCAAGTTACCTTCCACCTCTTGGCCTTTTTAGACCCATTATATTAAATTAAATATAAAATTGTTCCAAATACTTTTATACCATTTTATATATAATTTAACATCCTCAGAAACATTTTCCACCTCTATATATTTATCGGTAATGCCCGGTATTACCCGATATTCACCGAAACCCTTCCGGTGACCCTGAAATGCTTCCAGATCCTCTCGAAACTATTCCGAATATTAATGAAATAATTCCACAAACATATATTCCCATCCCCCATCCTACTAACACTCAACAGATCATGATTTTCTTAAGGTTGTGACCCTATAGGTTCGGTAACTCATAGGCATGAAGGAAATCCCTTTGTTCAATGACCCACAGCGAGACCGTGGACGTCCATATCGATCCCCATGAGCACATGAATAATATTCAAGTGAACCTAAGGTTATCATGTGATGTTCCCTTTGCTTTGCGATACTTCACAAAACTCGGGATGCATCGGTAACCTCCAGAGTCATCACCCATGCTCACCATATCAAAATCCTCGTTACCGGTTTTGTTCTTCTTTCTCATTATTGTGTTTCGACATCCCTGTGATGAATTCACCAGTGTATGGCTAAACGAAGATTGATGCCTTCACAATGACAGGGTCCTAAGAATATCTCTCCATCGTCGGAGGAGCAAATCCCACTCTTGAGCAAATCCCACAGAGCCTGTAAGTTGTTGTTATGATCATTGTGTTACATATGACGTTTTAGCAAGCCCGAAGTCCAACGTACGGTAAGAAGTGACTATGATACTCTCATGGTATAAGGAGAAAAATCGCACGTTAACACTCCGTGTTATTACAACCAATTACAGGCGATTTTAACTCAATTCGTAACATACAAGATTGGCTTGATTCAATACGTCACAATCTCAATGTTGCTTGAGGACTATCGTTACACTTAACGATATCCTAAGACAAGGAAAATGTGTTCACCGACAACACTTGAGCTAGTCCTACAGGCAAGACTAGGAACCTTTTATTTTTACAGTTTATCATTCCACACGTGCATATGATTTTTCCACTGAATCACATATTTTAGGATCATAGCAGTTATATATCATGGAATATCAACTACATAATTATGAATATGGAAATATAATAATGCAAATATTATTGCCTCTAAGGCATATTTTCAACAGTCTCTCATTTGCACTAGAGTCAATAATCTAGTTGCATGTTTAACTAACTCAAATGGCTATCTGGTGTAGCACATGCTTTGCTAGTGGTAGAGCCTTCAGCACCGAATATGACATTCTTCAAACCACAATGTCATTTGTGTTGGCAATATCTGGTTTTATTGTCTAATTTTTTGTTCCATTAATTGTAGCACTATATCTCCATATAGTCCATTCTATAGTAACGCTATATATCCATATAGTCCATTTGATATATCTCCATATAGTCAATATTCATTTGGAACTACACCATAATCTATAAATAAACTTTTATTGATCTAGATTATATTCTATTGAAAAACTTCTCAAGCCTGAATCTACATCATTAATAGATCCACAATCGATGTTTGTCTCAGAAAACTATTTCAAAATTATAGCACCATAGTTAATCCATATCAGTAATGAAGTTGCCTTGTGTAACCTTTACAACAAATATTTTTTGTAACTCTTTAAAACAATCTCTTCATCTCCTCCAAAGAAAAGAAGTAAAACCTTCGCCCAATTGAGGTAATTAATCTTTAAGTAATTATCATAGTGAACCTCTCTAGAGACACCATGGTTTTCACTCTTAACGATTCGTTCATGCAAATATATGGCTTTGTACATTTGATAGCATATATGATGAATTCAATTACTAAAGTAAATTGGACTCTATTCATCCACACATGCTCATCCACTATTGATTTCTGCACAGTGTCATGCTATGTGACATTTTCTCCTTTTAAACTTCTTTAAAACTTCATCACAGTACATGTCTTAGTATAATCAGATGTATCAATCTATCTATATAGATTTTTCATCCAATAATTCTAAATCCTTTTAGAAACATGATTTTAATCTTTTCTACTAATATACTTTATATTATTTCTGATCAAGTGATATGCCATACATATGTAAGATCAGAAATGCCATACAACTCCCGCTAAACTTCTTGTATCCAAAAGCTTTTGTTCAGTTCAAAATTCCCCAATTATTTAATCAAAAATTCCAGCTACTTGATACATTATTTCAAATCATACATATGGCTTTGAAATATTTATTTTGTTCCGGTATTCCAACAAAACCTTTTGGTTGTATGTTATATACATCATGTTTCAAATAGTTTAGTTACTCATCTGTTATATATCAATATACAACACTCACCATTGTAATCCCTTTATACTTTTAGTATTGCTACTAAAAAGAAGATTTGACAAGATCAACTCTTCCATTCATACAAAACTCTTTTGTAAAACTTTACTTCCAGGATCATTATCCATGAATAATCGAAGATCCATTAATACACCTTATGAAGGTTTATCCAAGTTCAAAGCTTGTTCCTTGCATATGAAATTCACTTTGGATTTCAATAGTTTGATTAATACCTATCTTAGCTGTGCGTCATCACTTCTTCCTCGTAGTGCACATGTTTCATCTTCTTCTAGGATGAAATATTCAGTAGATTTGATAATCTTTCTTGACCTTTGCATTTTGTTACAGTCTTAACTGAAGCTTCTATATCTTATGTAGTAGATTCTTTGCTTAGTTTTACAGACAAAAATACTCCAGAACATTTCTGGTTTAGTCTTTTTTTAACTTAAGCTGGTAGATTCAATAATGTCAATAAGTTGTATCATCCTCCCACTTATTTCTTTAACGAGTATTCTTTTCTAAAAAATATTCATTCTTCGACAAATATTGTCCGTTGAATTTTGCGAGAAGAACACAAAACCTACAATCAAGCATTGGTCTAAAATATGCTAGAACTTTTTATAGTTTTATTAGACCTTTTAGATGGTGCATCTCTTTTGTGAATATTATGTCGTTTCTATTATAAATCCCCCAAAATTTAATAAGAGCAGATCGGCAATAATAATTCCTCAATTATTCAATTATTTTCTAAACTTATGACTTAAATTCTTCATGAGAGAAGAATCATGTGTATCTTTTGTCATCATTATATTATATCTTCATCCTGAATTTCTTTGAACTAATTGAAATATTTCAGTCCTTATGCTTTTATCAAGTAAATCATATTTACTCATAACTTTGATGAAGTATAAATATTCATTGCGCCCTGTTATATCCATTATCTTTATACATCACAATATATCCAGTCGATACAAATAAAAGACTTTTATACTTCATCTCTATGAAGATCAATTATCCGATATAACTAAGTAGTGCCACACACAAGTGGTTTTTATCAGTCTTCTCAAGACGTTTAGCTTTTAATTTTATAGATCACAAAATTTCGAGATTCATCATGAATAAACCATCACAAAAATAGAGGTTTAATAAAAAACCATTTTCTCATAATAATCCGAACAACTATTGTTAAAACTTATAAGAATATCCATCGCATAATCCGTAGGATAATGCATTAGATAACTCTGAAGTAAAATAACTATTATTTCATTTCTAAGATAAATCTTGAGGGTAAATTAAAGACATGACTTTGACAGTCTCTGAGCAGCGATCCCATCACCATTCCCGACTTGTATCACGACTTCATTTCTTCTCTCCTTGTGAGCTCTCTGTAGTCTCTGCACCAGTTTGCAAAATGAGAGCATCCGATCAGTATCAAATACTAATGACATATAGAAATTTACAAGTAGAATAACATTAACTTTGTATAACGATTATACATTTACCGAAAAAACCCGTTCTTCTTATCCGCCAAATACTTCTTGCAGTTACGCTTCCAAGTCCTTTCTTCTTGCAATAGAAGCATCCAGTCTCTTTAGAGGCTCCGCCCTTGTTCTTCTTCCGAGACTCGGTCTTACCGGTTTTAGTAGATTTCTCTTCTTGGACTTGCCCTTCTTCTTGAAACTGGTGGTCTTGTTGATCATCAATACTGTTTTGTTCTTCTACATTCCAGCTTCTGTAGTTTTGAGCATATCAAACAACTCATTTCCACTTTTCTCCATCCCATTCATGTTGCAATTCATGATAAAGCCATTGTTAGATGGGGGGAATGAAGTAACCACAATATTTGTACCGGGTGTTGGTGGAATTCCAAATTCCAGAGAAGCCAGTCTATCAACATGGCTAGCAAGCCTTAATATGCTCACTCATTGAGGAACCCTCTTTCATCTTGCATTAAAAAAGGCCTTGGTTAATTCAAAAAATTTGGTCGTCGCTTGCTTCTTGTATAGAAATTCTAGTGACCCAATTATAAATTGAGTCATAGATCATTCTAAATGCTTCTGTAGTTCAAGATCCATGCAAGTTAACATGAGGCACTGTACTGGATCATAGTCATCACTATGAGTAGCGTAAGTAGCAACTTCTTATGGTGTTGCATCCTTTTCGGGAGCATCAGTCAGGGGTTGATCCAACACGTACTCCTTCTTAGCACTCCCGAGAACAAATCTCGGGTTCCAGATCCAATCCATATAGTTTCCACCATTAGAAACCAACTTTTCTTTCTCTAACATAGGGGCTAAGTTGAACATATTGTGGGCCATTGATCTACAATGATAGAAACAAAATTGATTTAGATACTTATACATAATTAATGCTGCACTAGTGTTGAAACATATTTTAATATAAAGTGCACTCCCACTCAAACTAATATCTCTCATAATTAATAATGAGTGATTCAAGATGCAAATCTAGTTCGCAGTCATTGATGTGGACATCAGTGATGGAGACAACTTTTATCGGTGGGAAAACTTTTGCCGATCATATCTCCATATGACTCTTGTTTATCTTTCGATGCTTCGTGCTTTGAGTTCAAAACGATTCTGCTAGAACTTCAAGGCAACCGAGTGTTATCTGCTAACATGGTCTGACCAGTTCCGTCTTACACCGCACGTCCCATTTTTACTCATGTGGACATGTGATGCCTACTACACAACTTTATTCTTGTAGATACGTGTTGGGCCTCCAAGCGTAGAGTTTTGTTGGAGAGTAGCAATTTTCCCTCAAGTAGATGACCTAAGGTTTATCAATCCGTGAGAGGTGTAGGATGAAAATGGTCTCTCTCAAACGACCCTGCAACCAAAAACAAGAAATCTCTTGTGTCCCCAACACACCCAATACAATGGCAAATTATATAGGTGCACTAGTTCGGTGAAGAGATGTTGATAAAAGTGTAATATGGATGGTAGAAATATATTTTTACATGCTGAATAAATAAAAACAGCAAGGTAGCAAATAGTAAACAGGCACAAAAACAGTATTGCAATGCTTGAAAATGAGGCCTAGGGTCCGTACTTTCGCTAGTGCAATCTCTCAACAATGCTAATATAATCGGATCATATAACCGTCCCTCAACGTGCAATGAAGAATCACTCCACTACCAAAAAATACACTTCCGTGATGATACGTGTTTGTCACAGTAGGTCACTTTTTTTGTCATGCATGTACATCCATGACAAATTTATGACAGAATCAAGATAGTCATACCTGTGCTGTCGTAGAAGTGTTCCATGACATTACCAAAATTATCATCATGGAAGTGTCCACTTCCATGACGATAAATCACGCATCATAGAAGTGCTTTCGTCAAGGGTGACCGACACGTGGCATCCACCGTAACGGAACGCCGTTAAGCTATCAGGTCGGGTTTTGGATCCGATAACCCGTTAACAGCCCCGACCAATGGGTTTTTCCACGTGTAAAATCATCATTGGCTAGAGGAAACACGTGTCGGCTCATCGTCGGGACAGATGTCATCCACTCACTGGACAGAAGGCGCCTATGATACGTCGACACGTGGCACGGACCAACAAGTTTAAATGGGCCGGCCCAACTAGAGGCCCACAAGATTTTGCGGACCATAATGGGCCGGCCCAGCTAAAGGCCCACGAGATTTTGCGGACCATAATGGGCTGGCCCAGCTAAAGGCCCACAAGATTTTGCGGGCCATAATGGGCCGGCCTAGGTAAAGGCCCACAAGATTTTTTTGGGCCATAATGGGTCGGCCTAGGTAAAGGCCCACAAGATTCTTGCCGGTCATAATGGGCCGGCCCAGCTAAAGGCCCACGAGATTTCGCCGACATTAATGGGCCGGCCCAGCTGTAGGCCCACAAGATTTTGAGGACCCTAGTAGGCCGACCCATTAACTGGCTGCCATGCTTTGCGCCAAATGCCGACCCATATTTGATCCGATCCATTAATGGCCTGCCACGCTCCGGGCCTAATAGTGGCCCATATGAGATCCGGCCCATTAAAAGCCTACCATGTTCTGGGCCAAATTACGGCCCAGATCAGGTCCGACCCTTTAAGAGGCTTTGGGCTCAATTATGGCCCATATCAGATTCGGCCCGTCAACTGGACACTATGCTTTTGGGCCCACTTGCTAAAGGCCCACTTAGTAATTCGGCCTGATATTAGTTTTGGCTTGTTAAGGGCCCGTTTAACATTTCGGCCCTATATTAATTTTGGCCTGTTAAAAGCCCGTCATATAGTTGGGCCTAACTACGGCCCGGTTTGCATCCGGCCTGCTCGCAGCCGATATCTGATTGGGATAAACAAGGACCCAGAAAATTTTGGCCTGTTAAAAGCTCGTGATTTGGTTCGCACAATCATGGGCCAGGGTTCATTTCGGGCTGCTGCGTAACTAGTAGGAATTAAGAACAAACCTACTCTATACAATAAAGAAATTATGGCATAGTAACTAAGAATAAACCTACACTACACAATAAAGGATTTAGGGTATATTACATCCACTGGGCATCAAAGTTTGCCACCAGTGATCATAAAGCGCAACGAAGAAGCAGATTACAAAAATTGGGCACAATTGCAGCGTAACAAAATAATACTGAACCGAGACCACTTCCAAGACAGTTCAAGAAAGGTTAGCCTTGCGGGGGAACTGCTGCGCAAGCTACTGAGCAAGGCTGTGGGACCGGCCTAGCATGTCGGTCATAGCTTCTAGGTGTAGCTGTTTAGCGATGAGGTTCTCATTGGTGTTCTCCGCAATCTTTCTTAGAGATAGGACTTCAAGTCGAAGTTGCATTGCAGAATGCCTTTCTGCTAGAACTTGGGACTGAAGAAGTCGAACTGATCCAGACAACGAATTCTGTGAGCTTGTCTGACTGTTAGTCTCAAGTAACTTTAACACTGCATCAAGACAAGACTTTGGGGTTGTCTCGCTATCTTCAAGATGTTTTGCCTTCTTTGCTGCAATATATGTTGGGTTTGTCTCACAACCTTCAGCAGACTTGTGCATGCCATCAGGCATATCACCCTGAAACAAAGCAGAGAGATGACAGGTTTTGCACATGTACAAACAAAGATGATAACTGTTCTGTCAATTCTATCCAATTTCAAATTAGAAAATAAAGAGTATGTTCAAAATATTAATAGCATAATTTGGCATTGTTCATAATGCGGGGAGCTTCACCACACTACTGGATTACCATGTCAACATAACAAGCATAGATGAAGGGCAAAGAAAATCATTGTATCTATTTTGGATAATGTGCATGACATGTTGTTCATATCATCAGCCACATCAGTAAGATAAAACAGGAGATGACAAGGTGCAAACGTGGGCTGCTTCACCACACACTGGATTATAGATCCACAAAAACAAGCATACATATAGGGAGTATTAAGTAATGTGCATGGTATGAATAAGGAATTTGGTTTTACAAGTAAAACTTAGAACTTACGGTTCTTACGAACATGCATTTTGGTAGAAATAGCAAACTAAACAGCATTAAACGATAGGGAGTACGAGAAAATTAAACAACAGTTGAGGATAAAGGCTTTAGAAGGACTGACTTACATTAATAGGCTTTATAATGACCTTCTCCATGGCAAGGGAAGGATAACTCAAGAATTTCAGCACAGAATCTTCTTCATAAGCATTGCCGGTACTCTACATTTTGTAGAGAGTAATTATAGATATGATAATACTGGAAGGGATAGAGGATAATGAACATAAGATGCAGATTGATGCTACATAATCAACTACCAATCACTGGAAGTACAAGCGTTACAGGACAAAATGTACTGACAAGAGCAATGGGCTACGATTCTGCACTGGCATTGTCTGTGTATTCTACTTGTTGGTAAGATTAAATATAGATCTGATCTTTTTTAGTAAATGGTGGGCGAGGGAGATAAGATGCAGAATGCTACAAAATGAACCAATCCCTCTTCCCATAATACAAGAGTGTTTTGAACACTGGTGTACTGTAGAAAACGTTCTTATATTATGGGACGGAGGGAGTAGCTATTAATGTAAGTACAGTGATAGACTACGTTCAGTCCCTACAAGAGGATTGCAGAGCTAAACCTCTTCAAAAGCATTGGGTTGATTCTAAATTTATGTAAGA
Organism: Triticum aestivum; assembly: GCF_018294505.1. NCBI lineage: Eukaryota > Viridiplantae > Streptophyta > Magnoliopsida > Poales > Poaceae > Triticum > Triticum aestivum. The sequence continues at coordinate 639,966,352 of NC_057812.1, forward strand.
GTCCATACAGATCTTATAATATCCACCAAATGGACGATTACGAGGCTAACATGTGCAGTGATGCTACATAATCACACATCTATGAAAGTAAGTATGGTCATATAGGGCAAGAGGTACTCACAAGAGCAATGTAGTGTGCAGTATATTTGCGAGATTCTGTGGTCCCTTGAGAACGAATGTTCTTCTGCTAACAACTTTCATACAAGTGAGACATTAAGGCAAATGCAGAAATGTAGTTCAAATTGTGATGTGATATCATAGATAGTACCTTACGATGTAGCCGAGACCAATGTGTAACAAGATTATTCTAGTCACCATCGGATAAATGTAGCACCGGAGACTTCACAGAAATTTCATTCAGAGGCTTGCCATCGAAGTGCGCTTGCCTCAGGTAGGAACGATACTTCATCAACGAGTGCTTGAAAAGCACAACCAACCCTTGCTCGTCATCACAATCCAGTTTGCGCCTCGTCTATTTAAAAGAATGAAATCTTGTGTCTTCTGTCAGCAGAAACATATGTAGTAATGACCATGAATAACATTAGTACATTACTTACGCGTAAGTTGCGGAGGAAGACTGGAAATTGTTCTGCGTCTGCGGTATAATCTTTCCATGAAGGAAAGATGCGCACAAAGTTCCTAACAACAACATAAGCTTCGTCTTCTAAACTGGGAAGAAATGGAATGTGGGTCCTATTTGCTGCAATTGGGGCTCTCTCTGGTTCGAAAAGGGATTTGGCAACTGGATTTGGTGTACTCTTTGCTGGAATGGGGGTTTTGCGTCGTACAGCTGGTGCTATGTCAACTGGCATAATCATACTGTTTGCTGCAGTTGGGGTCTGCTGAGTTGGGGCATCAGAAATGACCTGTGTAGTAGGGCTAGGTCTGCTAGAGTTGGGGTATTTTGTGGGTCAGGTGATATTGCAACTACACCTAATGGGCTATTTGATTTATTAGGTGCCACTACCTTTTCCAAATACTTTGCTTGTGCTCCTCCACGATCAGCAATCACCCTCTTCCTTTTGAACGTCTGATACACAAGAACAACATTGGGATGGATAAATATGGTATGATGATAGGAATATGTACTGAAAATGGATAGGCGGGGCGTATTCACATACACGATGTGTAAACTAAGCTAATGGCAGTTCAACAAAGTAGAAGCAATGCAAAGCATCAGTTGCAAGATATGTGCGAGCAATGTAACCTTGGAAAGTTAGAGCAAGTACCTTGATGGGTGAATAAGATAGGGCATCTTCCTCTGACTCCTCCACTAGGGAGCTACATTAACTTAGGTCTCCCTCTAGCTCAGAATCACTGTTAGGATCATATTCTGAGCATGAATCTGTAGGTGGAGAGTGTTTGCATTGCATTGCATCCAGACTTGATTTCAGTCCCTTAATGCCAAGTTTGACAGCCATGGCATTTTTCTACTTTATTCTTTTCATGCGCGCAAGCTCATAATCATTATGATGCTGTTCAGAATCTGAGATTCATGAAAACATAAAAGTAGTCAGATTATCTATGGAATGCATTGCGGTTTCAACTCGGAGAGTGTCTCCCTATAAACCCCTACATATGCAAAGTTCACCTCCCCAACCGTGCTGACCAGACCACACACAGAGATACACACCCAAGCGGCGAACATGCATTTTTGAAACTAATTTAGGAACATTTAGCTGACCAATTAAACAACTCTATTTTAATAATATCAAATTCGTATTTGAACAACTAAGCTTGTTTAGCTTGATGGGTGGAGCAGTGTTATTATGACACGAAGCATGTATTCTGATCGTATAGTGATCATAAAAGGGGGAAACTCTAAGCATATATTTTTAGCAAAAGAGGGTTTCCCCTCTGATTTCTATTAAAGAAACCACCACGGAACCAACATGATCAATTAAACCCTAAGCATGATCAATTAAACCGTATTATGGCTGTGCCATGGCAGATTTGAAGCTGCAAACCAGAGAAATGATATTTAGCATCCATTGTTTTCTTCGAACTAAGAACTAAATTCTAAGAGATGAAAAGAAAGTAGAGTAACCAAGTTAAGATCTATTTTCTGGTTGAGATCAAAAAGTTGAGGAGGTATGAAGTACCACCTCTCTTGCGGCGCCGTGTAGGCATCGGGGGTGTGATGGCTGTCGGTGGTGTCGAAGCAGATCTGCGACGGTAGACGGGTGCATCGGGGGATAAGTCCCGTTGCGGTGGAAGAGAAGGTCGTGTGAGCGGCCACAACAAAGAGGACGACGGCGCCGATGAAGCGAGAGGACGCGATGCAAGGCTGGTCCGTCGCTGTGGATGATAAACATCCATCTCTAGCAGTGGACGACACGGTCTTGGTAGGCGCTCCGGCATGGTGGAGGACGGTGGCGATGGATGTGGTGGAGAACGGCGGCGATGGATGGGGTGGCGGACGGATGCTGGTGTGGGAATGGGGTGTTCTAGCGCGGACAGTGTATGAATGGGAAAATGGAGGGAGAGGTACATGGAACCATGTTTTTGGGACGCGCCTGTCTGAAATATGGGAAAGTTACGAACTTATCCCCCATTTTAAATTTGGACGTCTCGTCGGTTGGGGATAGGATGGTAATCTCGCATCTCCCAAATATTTGCCGGTAACTATTTCGGGCAAGGAGAGGGTGTTATTCCGCCCATGGTTGGCGCCCACAGTGTATGAACGGGGCTGACAGGTAGGGTGGTTGTGTCACGTCTGATGGAAGTTACACATCTGCCCATATTTAAAATATTAGCCTACATCTATTTCGGACAAGGAGATGGTGTTTTGCCGCCCACCGTGTATGAATGGGGAATGGAGGGAGAAACAGAGGTCTTTCGGACGAGCTTGAATCAAATGAGTTTTGCCGCCCATGTTTGATGCCCACCGTGTCGGAATGGGCTCAGAGGCGGTCGTGTCACGTCTAATTGAAGTTACTAACCTACCCCTATTTAGAGTAGTGGAAATCGGGCCGATGGATTGTCCGTGTAATGGGTAGACAGTAATTTCCATCTCCCAAACACTTGGCTTCGGGCAGCCGATGTGGGAGTGGACATTTTGCTGTTTCTTTCGAATTTTGGGACAATAAGCATCCATGTTTACCCTGGCAACTAAATTCGAATCCATTTTGTATTCCTATATGAATCTTTATAAATCATTCTATGTGTTTTTATATATCTTCAAAAGGACAACAAAGATGTATTCCACTGTCATATATGAATATGGTTTACAAATGCCGATACTCAAATTCAGAAACTAGAATCCAATTTAAGGTGAATTCGAATATTTGAAACACTTCACGTCCAACTCAAATGTCACACGCAGTATAATGTGTACTCCCATTTAGATATGTACACAAGCGATGTAGCAAGATTCAAATACCGAGTCAATCAACCAAGAATGTACGGAACTAACAGACATATAAACACTTATAGAGTATATGGATCAATAATATCAACTAACATACATAAGCCAGGCCGCTGTACTTTTTTTTGGCTACAACAACATCCTTTTTTTAGCCAGCATCTTGGCCCTTTCCGATGCGTGCCACTTATGGTCCATCTATACTACTATTGCTGAATGCACATTCAACCCGATTGACATATTTGTAGGTCTGGCACAGCAATCCAAATGAAATGTCTCCGAGTCTTATCAATTAATACAGACTTGTGCTCAAATAAAATTACAAAGAAAAAAACAAAAAAACAATTATTACATGATCTCTAAAACAAATGGTTTGATTGATTACATGAACAGACAACACAAAGGTTATTCAACTATGGAAAGAACATTTCACCTATGATTTACCAAGTAGGAATTTAATTTCCTTTTTTCCTTCAGGACCTTAACAATCTGGTCAGTCTCAGCTTGCTTCGTTTTGAAATCCACCAAATATTTAATGGTTGTCTTGAGTACTGCTTGTGATTGTGCTGTTTGCTTCCTCAACATGTCAACTTCATCTCTAAGTGCAGAAGCAGAATCTCTTTCTACCACTAGTTTAGCCTCTAGAGCATCAGCAGTTGGCAATTCATAATGCACGATTGGGCCGGTGCCACTGCTGTGGGATGACGCAACGTCCATGGGGACCTCGTTCCTTGATCTTGGGCTAACCTGTTTTGCCATTAAAGTTCCGGTTGGATTCAGAAAAGTTGAAGTTAGCAAAACATCTCAACTGGGAGTTATAAAAGCAAACCAGTTAAACAAACAAGGAATTAAAGAGTTTCAGTTGGATGCTGAAAAGTAGTTATTAACATCATTGTAACCCGCTGTTGCAGCAGCAAAGCAGTTAAACAAACAAGTAGATATTTAAGTTAAGGCAAACATGTAATTCTTAACAGTAAGTATCAAACACATAGATAGGCGCAGTCTACAATATGATTAACAGGCTGTGCCATTATGTAATCAGTAGCAAACTAAATTAAGCCAAGCAACGTAATTGAACAATTTTGCAATAAGTGGCTAACTAAAATTCTGAGAAGCAGGTAACTGAACTTACGCTAGTTCTTTGTACAGGCACACTGCAACTTCTTTTTCACTTAGAAGGTTGTACGAAGGAGTCCATGGCATCAATTTCTTGGATACGCAGTCCCAATACTTCTTTCTTCCCACACTGCATGAGTAAGTCGAATGGTTAATCTGGCAAGATGGTGCGTCCTTGATATGTTATATGAGGATGTGTAGTCAGACTAGTTGTACCCAAACACATCACACTGGCTTTTACTATATATTTCATGCGATTACTTTTGGCATATCGAGATCTAAGAAATCTACAATAGGATGAAAAGACTGACATCCTTCACATTATTGGCAAACTCAGTTCATAAGAACAAGCAATTCAACCATTCTGTGGGTAAATCAAAAGCACCACGGGAATATTTTTCACTATCCGATCATACACGCAAAAAGGGCGACGCCACCATAGGGGCTGGTATGGGAGGCCGCCTCAGGTGGCTGGAAAGTGTGCACCTAGTTTGAGTCGTCCAGGTTGGGCCACGCTAGTTTTGTTTGTCCCAACGCACGAGCATTCAATGTAAAAAATGAAGAAAAATGTTTCAATTTGGATGGGCCAATAACATAAGTTCAAGGCAGGCCCTATAGCAGGCTCGCGGCCCAAACGAGCGCCTCCCATATCGATCGACAGCAGGAAAAATCCCAATTCATTCGCTTCAGCCTCCAGTCTGGTTCGCTCCTAACCTAGCCGCCGCTGGACAGACCGATACAACACTTCCTCGTGCCCTCGTTGGAGGGAGGTCGCCGGGCTTCAAGCGAACGGAAGGACAAGAAGATGAAGATCCAACCCTGGGTGTAGCCTGCGTGGGAGGCAGCGGCGGCAGCACGGGCATGGCATCGAGCTTGCGCAAATGGACAGTCGCAGCTTGCAAGAGTAGCATGTGCAACGAGCAGGTACATCACATCCCTGATTATATCTAATTCTACTCTTCAATTTCTGGCCAATAGTTAAACCTGACGGTGTTGTAAAACTGCTTGTATGTAGGGAATCTATGAGAAAATGAAACCAATTTTTACTTATTTTACAACTCCCCCAATCAATACTGAACCGACTGAATCTGATGTATCTAATCAAGTTTCTGGTGCAAGCGTACAAGCTCATGTTGTTCTTGAGCCTGAAGTGTCTAATGAACAGACTGCTAATGAAGGATTTGATGCAAACATTTTACATGCTCCTGGTGATGAACATATAGTGTCTAATGTGGGATCTAACGCAAGCATTTTGCAAGCTCATTAAAGGATTTAGTGTCTAATGATGATCTACTATGTTGAGAGAGACAGAGATTTGCAGGCATTGATGACAAGCAAATTATAGTGCATTTTCATAGCTTGAGGAAACGTCGAGGCCATCTACCAGAAAGTCCCCGTATCATGACAACATAGCATAAATACTTTTCTAATCTGTTGTTTGAAACTATTGGCATACTTGTGCAGGATAGATATATTGATATGCAGTTTGCGCACTGGTTATACGTGCAATTACACTTTGATATTTTTAGCCAGAGAACGAATAATTCAAGCAAGTACAGACCATGTATGCAGTCCTTGTACACCATGTTGCATTTTGTGTTTTTTGGTGCTTGCATCATTTAGTGTTTATAATCTGAACTACTTTGGATCATTAGCTCGTTTTCAAATTGCATGTAGCTTCACATTTCTCAAGTTATGTTGATTTCCGGAGTGCAAGTGCCTTCATATTTTTTAAGTTAAATGTTCGCCCCTGGTAACTTGAATTCGTGGATCAGCCACTGCACACAAATCATACACGAATGCCAGTATGAATTAAATGAAATATAGGGACTTACGCTAGCTCATTGTACAGGGATGTTCCATGTACAAGTCCATGTTACCACTTGCTTGGATGTGCAGGCCTTGTGCTCCTTGCATCCCCCTCTGCATTTTTGACATGGCGAATGGTTGATCAAATAAGAGGAATCGACCTTGATGTTGTACCGGAGGACAGATACTTACAAGGTTATACGGGTGTGCAGGATGTGTACCAGATCCCGTAGCGCCGTCATGCTTCACTAAAATATGGATTTGCTTGTTTCAGATGATATCTCCAGAAGAAATAAGAGTTAAGGTCAGAGTTGCATATGCGTGTAAGCTAAGAGAGCTATGAAAGGATATCCAAACATCATCGGAACAGTGCACAAGGGAGTGATGTGTGGATACCTAGTTTGGGCCAGCATTTGGGCATGCTCGCCTAGCTAGAGTGCCGGTCACTTCAGAGCCGTTGAGGGTGATGCGCTGGCGTTGGCTGGCCGTGCACGGATGCAGATCTTGAGTGGCAGCAGAGCGCTACGATGCGGTGGACGAGACCGTTGGTGGAGCCCCAACGGCCTCGGGGGTTGGAGGTGCGACGATGTGCTCGGTGAAGTAGCCCCGGTGAGCTGGGAGACGGCGTCGGTGAAGCACACCTGATGCGACGGAACTCGGTGTCTATGAGGCACATCGGTTGCAGCGGCCGACGTTGTCGGTGGACCACCCGGTGAAGTGGACGAGGGCGTAGATGAGGTAGCTCCGGTGTGGTGGTGAAGCGCGACCGTCGTCTTCGTCGCCATCGTCCGGCAGAGAGGTGGGGAACGGTGGGGAAAGAGACGAGACGAGGGGCGATTCGAGGGTTGGCGGCGAATTAGGGATTTGAGCAATCTGGGCGCGAAAGGGGACGGTGGAGAAGAGAGATTTTGCAGGGCTGGAATTGGGGCCGTCAGATATTTCAATCCGAAACATGGAAGCGCGAAATTATATTGTCGTCGTCCTTTTTTGGGGTGGGGGGGGGGTGTGTGGGTGGGTGGGTGGCTGGGTGCTACGCATCCGTCCGACACACACGACCACCCCGACAGGACTATGCTTTGGTGCCTTAAGGAACCTGCCTTTGTGTCCATGACATATGGGCCAACAGGTGGCTGGCCCACATGTCAGTGACCCAAAGGCAGTTGCCTTTAAGGCAGTTGCCTTTAAGGCACCAAAGCAGCGTCCACCCCGACACGACCCTGGTTTGCCTGGTGTGCCTACATTTGAGAATGCAAACGAATCTTCTTTCATTTGCAAACGAATCTGTATGTATTACCATGCCCGTGTTTTCCTTGCAATAATTATTCATTCGAAACGAGATACTCCTTCTGTTCACTTTTGTAAGTCGTTTCAGACAACTTAAAAGGAACTGTTTTGCACATTGTCTGAAATGTCTTCAAGGTCTTATAAAAGTGAACATAGGGAGTACTATAAATTAATTAATGAGAAGTTATTTGAAAAAAATCGAAACGGTACCCACGCTACCGTGGATTAGAGTGTGTGTCACATAATTAGTTATTTGAATTAGAGTGTGTGTGTCATGTAGTTAGTTATTTGAATTAGAGTGTGTGTCACGTAGTGATCTCCAATTCTAACGTGGATTTCGCATTTCACTGTATCCATGCTACTTTTTAATACAAATTCATATGTATATTATGAACACCATGGTAGTGAGAAAACTTTTGGATGGATTCAAACATATGACCTACAAAATAGCACAACAAACTGAGTCAATGTCAACTTTTCGAAACTTAGTATGGCACGAATTCGAAATAATTACCCGTATGCCTGGTCCTCGGTTCAAATCTTACAATGTACACTGAATTGAAACATCGATATTAAGTCTCGTACTATGTACATTCAATTGTTGTTTTTAGCCCCCCCCGCACAAACCCTACATACTTCCTGTATCGGTCAATCTTCCTCTCCTAACCACCTTAGGAAGCTATCGGTTTCCAACACACGTTCATTCTTTCTCTCCATGTTTCGATCTCTTAGTCTCTCAACTACACAACCCCTATTTCCACTCTATTACCAAATGTATTTACCTCACACACCTGTCATTGCACCCCATGCCGAGCTCTCTCTGTCTCCCCCCTCTCCCTCTCAACCTCTCGTGCTAAATACATGCATTGCATATCTAGCCCCCAACCTCTCGTGCATGCGCACACACGCACGTTGTATATCTAGGTCACTCCCTCGAGACTGTCTCACTCTTTCTTCCACACGGCGGTCCACACTCGCTCAATCTCGCTCTCTTTATCTGAGTCTCGTTTAACCTCGTTTTCTTTCACACACAAATGATATATCTCCCTGTTCGGGCCTTGATCGACACACTATATACTCTCTCACGCAGATTGTCTATCTAGGTCAGTCCATCCAAGCCGCCACCACTCTTTCGACCTCATGGTGGGCCACGCTCACTCAATCTCTCTCTCTCTCTCTCTCTCTCTCTCTCCGTATGTCTCGATTGACCTCGCTCTTTCTCGGACAAAAACGATATATCACCATGTTGAGCCCAATTCGACCTATTCACATTTTATACTCTCTCATGCACATCGTCTATCTAGGTCACTCTCTCCAACCCGTCTCACTCTTTCGATCGCACGGCGACCCTATGTGATCGGTTGACCTTGCTTCCTCTCACGCACAAAATATATCTACACGTCTATGACTGGATCATCTCTCAAGCTCTATCTTATAGCCCTCACCCTTGCCAAAAAGCTCAATCGGACAATATCTCTCCAGAGCATATATATTTGTTCAATGAATGTCGAACCACACTCACTTTGTCTCTCCAACCTTGCAAAGCCTGAGCTATTTACATTGCGAGGGGCACTCCAACCTTGGATTAATTTGTGTAGGCATTTATTCCGGTCGGTTTAGATTATATTTTCATAGCATTCGGCCCACGACTACTCCAATCACCGTAGCGGGTAATTAAGCTACGGGGAGCACCTAATATGAGCACCGGGGAGCCGTTGGATCGAAGATGCAGCGGCACACACGAGGCCTGAATGTTTTATTTGCAAAAAAACCTTTGGATAGTTTGGAAATTGCGCATAATTACAAAGACTACTCCCAAGACATTGGATCTCACTTCCAACGGTGTAAAAACTCGTATCACCGTAGTATCTAAGCTGCGGGGTGGATGTGATATTCTATGCTGCTGTCATTTTTGTTCGTAAACTTGCAAAAAACGTGTAACTCGTGCCATTACTTGTCTAACCGCGCAAAGTGTTTGTTAAAAAAAAACATCCTACACTAAAATATCGGAACAACACACGGGGGTCCCACTTGTCATTAATCAAATTTGGACCTAAAACTAACAAATCTAAAAGACGAGATTCGAATTGGCAACCTGGAGTACAAAGCGTAAGTCGATAGCCTGAAAAAACGAACGGTTGTTGGCTTTGTCCCATAACTTGATTTTATACAGTACTTGCGTTGAGTAGAGTAGAGGGAGTGCCTCGTCAACACGTGCATGACCAATATCTCACTTACTGGTGGGTCCCAGGTCTGCGATCTCAATCTCTCTTCTTTCCATCGTCTAACCTTTGCACGGGCACACACGAAGAGCGGTGCTAGCTTTCCGTGGTGTTATTACAACTAAAAAAAACTTGGAAAATAGAAGAATCGCCTAGAACAAGAGACGTTGTGGCTGGTCGAGACGGAGCTAACCACATCTATCCTCCCTGCCACGTTTGCATGATGAAGCTGTGTGGCTAGTGGGGTGTTTTCAACCGACTGGCTGGGTCCCGAGGTTGAACCATAGGTACTCTACTACGTCTGATACAGTATATTTTTACATGCACATTTTTCCTCTGTGCCAAGACGTGGCACACCCTACCGCCCTCCCGGGTGGTGCATGCATATATTCTTCCTGACATGGGACACCCTACCACGCGTTTTCTGGGTCCTCCTCGGTCGTAGCGCTGAAGCAAGTAAATGAGTCGTCAAATCACGAAAGACCACCTTTCCTGCCGAGTACATCAGTGAAGCACGGTGGCTAGCTAGTTGGGCTAGTTCGACCGATTAGCTAGGCCGCCGCCACATTTGTTTTTTCACCCCTTTTTTATCTACTTGCCGGCAGGTAAATTTAAATATCCACCTCGGCGTTGCTCTGGTGTTTGGGTGCGGCAGGATTTTAATTTTTTGATTGACAGGAGCAGGCGCAACAGGATTTTTAATTTTTTGATTGACGGGAGCAGGCGCGACAGCAATTAGTCACGCTGACTCCGCCTGTACCCACTGCTCCCTGACGTGAGAAGTCGTCGACTGGTGTTTTACCGTGGTGAAAACCAAAAGATTCCCCGCTCCCTCCGCCTTCCCGTAGATTGCATTGCCTTTCAGCCGTTTTGCCCCCTTTGCTTCCTCTCCCCATTGCTTCTACCTGGTGCCATGGCGGCGCAGCAGATCAGGGAGTCCGAGGTGAGGCTCCTGACACAGGAGCTCCATGCCAAGGATGCGGAGCTCAGGGCCAAGGATGTGGAGCTCTGTGAGCTCAAGGAGGAGAGGAGTGCCATGCTCCTCCGTAATGTGTGGGAGTTCACGGAGCTTCAAAAGCGGCAGGCGTCCACCACAAAGATGCTCGAGGCATCGGCGGCGTTGCTGTAGAAAGCGGGAGCTACGATAGGCCGTCAGGGGATCCGGCTGGAGCGCGAGCGGGCCGATCATGACGAGGTCCAGGATCGCCTCAGCCACTTGGTGAACCAAGTTGCCACGCACGTGTTGCGGCTGCGCGATGCCTAACGTCATGCCAGTGCGACGATGCCGGCCGTCGGTCTAAACCCGTTCGACCACCTGGTCGACTTCAACGAGCTGCGGCTTCCTGACCTGGTCTTCTTCTTCACCTATATCTCCGAGGAGCTGAGACGTCTCCGCGCGATGGTGGGGGCTGAGCTGGACAAGGAGGGGTTGTAGGCTGCCGTCGCCGTTGCCGGGCGAATCCTTTCAGGGCTCCGTCACTGGAATCCATTCGTGCCACTGGACGCCATCTTTGACGAGTTGGCTCCCGTCGACCGGGAGTGGGCTCTGCGGGCGGTTGCACCCTGCATCACCAACGTCATGCGCCTCGAGAAGCAGAGGGACTTCGGTGGTGTTTAGGCTCCCTCTACATGGGCATGTCCATGTCTCGTCGCAACATGACCGTTGGATCAAACTCAGACGGTGCAGATTAGTCACTGTAGCACAAAGAGTGTGGGTGTGTTTGGTTGCATTCTCATCTCAATATAGTTGTTTCCTCTTCGTGTATTTTTGTCAACCTACTAGTGTGGACTCATGCACCCTTCATGCACTCTGCTAAACACCCAAAAGTGGGTCGAGAAGGGAACTTTTTCTCCCATCCCGTGCACCCTTCATACACCCTGCCTAACACAATTCGTGCTTCATGTGGTTCATGTTTCGTGGAGTACTGTAGCACCCTACTCTCCGTGCGCTGTGGAACCAGTTCTGTTAACATTGATCTCACCGTCCATTCTTGATTGGACAGTCGAAAAAGCGGTACTATGTTACGTATAGGAGTAGTTGACATGAGCACAACATCATTTGTTATCGTTATATCTTACTACACTAGCAACAAGATTGTGTAGTACTGACGTATGAACCACTGCACATGCCTAGTAGTAGGAGCACTGTGTATGTTCAAGTGGCTGCCGTGTTTCGCACTCCTCCGTCGTAAGAGTGGAAACGCTTGCTTTAATCATTTTTTTCTTCTGAAAAATAGTGGACACGCTCTACCGTGCGGATCCACCTCCATCCATGCACTAAATTACTCACTTTCACCGACATGTGGGACAGCCAGTATCGGGGTCCACCAGCCATGCACTAAATTACTCCGTAGTAGAGTGACGGTAGACTACCCCAATCGAAGCACCGCAGTAATGCCCAATGAGCCGTCAAATCACAAAACCCCCTCCTTTCCAGCAGTAAGTTGGACGGACGAAGCAACCATCATTTCACTCTTCTCTCTCAGCTTCCTCTCTACCCAACCCTTGCTTCTGCCTCATCTTTTTCCTCATTTCTTCAAGAAAACCACGACCTGCTTCTACCATTGTTCTTCGCTCCCAAAGAAGGAAAGGTGAGCGCATCAATGGTGTTTATTCTAGCCAAGGTCCGGTCTTGCAACCCCGAGACTGATCCTATAACTCCCTCTCTTTTCTTCTTTTGGGTTCGTGATTATGGTTTCTTTTCTTTTATTTCTATTTGACAGTTTCTTGATGGACGCTGGAGCACCGGCCGAAGTGATGTCTATGGCTCCGGCCAAAACCGTCGAGGCTCATGGTACGAAGAAGCGCAAGCACCCCACCGAGACTACCGCAGACAAGCTCAAAGTCGTCGCCCTGTCCAAGCCCCCCTCTCCGAGATCCCTCATTAAGCAAGTCCAGGTAATATCTCTTCTTGACGATCTTTTTCTCGATCTTGATCATGTTTTTTCATCTAACACACAGTACTAGTACTAGTAGTACAACTTTCTGGGTGATCTTGCATGTGATTTTTGTGTGCCAAATGACGGTTCTAAATTCCTCTTTTGACCAAAACATGCGAGAGGTTGACACTGATTTCTTATAGATTACTTTCAACTACTCCCTCTGTCCCAAATTTCTTGTCTTAGATTTGTCTAGATACGGATGTATCTAATACTAAAATGTGACTTGATACATCCGTATCTAGACAAATCTAAGACAAGAATTTTGGGACGTAGGGAGTACTTTAGGAACATCAATGCTACCTTTTAAGAGGGTATATTTGCCTCAGTAACTTGTGTTATGGATATTGCATGTAATCCCTCTGCTCTCATGCCTTTGAAGACATGTTCTAGTGTCTTTGTTCACTCATTCCTGTGCGTATATGTAGTCATATATGGAGTATAATATCAAAAATCATCTTATATTTCTGAACGGAGGTAGTAATAAAATATTGTTTCTGTTTGAATTAGAACCAGGTCCACGGTGGAGATGAAGTTCTCAAAGTCATGCCGTGTGAACTGGAAGACCTGATGATGAGTTCTACTACTGAACTATCCAGCTGTTGTGTCCTTGTCGCCACGTGTCCTGAACTAGTGTTTTCCTGTAGCATTGTTGTCAGGCGTGTTCTCGAGGCTGTACTTGACCACAACAATTTCCTGGCTGTGCCTTCGATTACGAAGGGTGTGGTTCTTGTAAAGCTTCCCAACAAATCTGATGCGGCCTGTCTTCATCATCATGTTTATGAGTGGAAAGACCACTCTGTTAGGTTCTCCAAGGTTGACAAGATGGTGATGGTGCATGTAGACATCTCACACTAAGTCGATGGCCTAGTCAGTTATGCGGGGTTCATCCCATAGGTCGGTGGCAAAAAATAGTCTGCAGAGTTTAGTTAGTGCAACTTTTCTTGTCCGTAGTAAGTACTATTGTTCAGTACTTGATTTGTGTTTGTGAACCCTGTATTGTTTATTAGTACTGCCGCTGTTGGTGTGTGGTCAGTCTTGAGAACGGTCTATGTTAATGTCTGTCCACTCAATTCAGTTTGTATATTTTGAAGTATCCATATCATATTTTTTGTGAGGACGGTCTATCAATTATGGTTACACTCCAATATCTGTATGCATTGCAGGGTTTATCGCACCCACCAGGATTTCCAGCCCCATGGATGTTCGGTCCATACGATTTGTCACGACCTTTGGACTGTCCTACTTGTGGGAGTAGGCGGGGCCCCTGCATGCCACGCATAGTTGAACGATCAATCTTCTGTTTAGTACTTCAACATAGTGATTTCTTGGTAAGGATTCACTCGTCACATCAAGTAAATCTTATTGATTCACTGTCTAAATCTTATTGATTTAATGTCATGTTTTCTTTCTTTTCCTTCAATTTTACGATGCAGGTTTTGCCATCTGACATTCATCACAGAATAAACCATTTGGTTTTCTCTATGATGGCTATTTTTGCAGGTTTCACTTCTTATGTCGTGTCAGTAACGAAGGCACTGTCCATCACTTATATTACTGGAAAAAATTGGATCACTCTGTTGTCTGAGTACAAGCTGAATCCCTATGATGAACTGCAGTTTGGTTTAACAAAAACGCCACAATTAGTCCTTCTCGCGTTTAAAAGAAATGAAGAAAAAAAACTGGATCACGGTCACGGATCCTAGTCAAGTTAGAAAGCTGATCATAGCAGACCAGACACGATCGCCGCTGTCTCCAACAGATCAAGCACCGACAGTTGCTCTAGCACTGATAGCGGCAGCAACTCAGTCTGATCCAGCTGAGGATTGGGCACCGACCGCGTCAACGGATCAGTCTGATCTAGCGGAGGATCGGGCATCGACACCGGCACCTGCTCCGACACCGGCACCTGCTCCGACACCGGCACCAGCTCTACAAGGAGCACCATCTCCGGCAGCAGCAGCGGCTTTGGCACCTGCACCAACACTTGCACTTGCATCTGCTCCGGCCCGTGCAGTTGCACCGGCAACAGTCTGGGCTGCAGTTCGCACTTCATATACCAAAGTCCTTACAAAAACCGACATGTCCACCTTCTTGGTAAGCATTGGCCGCCCAAGTGCTTCGTTCTTTTTTCTTTCCATCTTGTTTCACATGATTCACTATGTTGATCTAACTGTTTGGGTATGTCTTCTTGTTTGCAAACAGAGAATTCCTAGAGCAACGATGGAGTCGTTCAACAATCCGGGCGACCACGGCCAAGTTTCTCTTACCATGCGCAGCCTTGGTGTGAATGAACCTGCTCAATATATCGTAAGTACAAAGGATGGTCGCATGATGATTGATGCCAAAGGATGGTTAAGGTTCAAATCTAAATCATATCTTGCCGTAGGGGATGATGTCAAAATCGAACTTTCTTGGCAAGGAGAGCTGGTCCAAATCAACTTTGAAATTCTTCAGTAGCAGCACGCAACTGCCTAACTGATCTGTCCTCCAAGAGATTTTGATGTAATAATCTGGCATGGTGAAATAAGTGTCCTGTGTGTATAAGTAGTATGATAGTATTATTTATCACATGGTATATCGTTGATAGAATTGCAACTCTGATTGCTGGTTAGGAACTGTCGTTCGATTTCATTCCAACAGCTGCCATGCTTTATTCAATTTTGTGTATTCGCCTTGCTACAGCATCTAAAACCAGCACCGTGCCGATCGCTTGCAATATGAAAAGCGCTGAGGTAGAACACATGGGCCTCCAAACATGCAGGGTCGGCCTGCGGCCCGAAGTCCAGAACCTGGTTTCGAGAAGCACTAGCTCAGTGCAGAAGTGGCGTCCTCCTCCTGCTGTGGGTTGGGCGAAGATGAATGTTGATGCTGCGTTATCTCGCAATGGTGAAAGGGGAGCCCTGGCAGTTGTGAGCCGGGATCATACATGCTTCTTCCTTGGAGCATCAGCACCGGTGTGCGGAAGTGTTACTGATCCAAAGATCCTAGAGGCAATGGCATGTTGCGAGGGGCTATCTCTGGCTCTTGACTTAAACCCGCAACACGTTCAGATTAGCACCGATTGTTCAGCAACATTCAAGCATATCGGAGAGGCATACTTGGGGCCCAACAAAGTTATTATGGACGAGATCAAGATGAAGAAGAATATGTTCCAAACCATGGAGATCATACATGAAAAGCGCGAGTGTAATGTTGAAGCGCATGTGCTCGCAAAAGCTTGTACTTCTTTGCCCTGTGGACGCCATCTTTGGCTCACAGGAACCCCCGAAATTATTTGTATACCTATGACTGTTAATCTTCAATAAAGCAACTTTTATCCCTCAAAAAACATTTGAGTATTATATTCTCAGCTGAACCCCCATAATGCCCGTGCGTTGCAGAGGGAGTATTTTCTCGGCAAGGTGAGCCTGTGATATAAAAGATTTGTATATTTCTTTATAGAGGGAGTATCTCTCTATCAAAATATATATTTATGTGTAACTAGTTACTCCTGTCTTTCTACTTCCTTTCGCTGATATGTGGGGCAACCGGCAATGGGGTCCACGTGCCATATGCACAAATTAGAGTGCACAACTTCACGGTAGACACACCCCGGTCGTAGCGCCGCAGTAATGCCCAATGATCCGTAAAATCACAACCCCCCTTTCCAGCTTTAGCAGTAAGCTGGACGGACAAAGCTGCAATATTTCACTGGGCCTAAATCCCTTTCTCGCTCGTCTGCTTGTTCAGAGAAAACCCCCTCTCGGCGATTGCATAGGGTTTTCTCATGGAGAACCAGGTACGAATTCTTCATCCATCCCCGATAAACCCAAGTCCCTTGGTCGCAGGTAATCCTAGGATGGCAGCCGCCGCCGTTGATGCATTTTTCTTCCTACTGAATCTAGTGTATTTCATTTGCAGTGCCCAAAGTGCGAGTAGCCTACAGGTTTCTGCACCCTCGGCGAGACGCCACACTTGTTCCTTCTCATCCTAACACAACATTTTGAAACGCGCACATTATGTTCCTAGAATTCTCTTTTCTATCCAAGAGGGTGTTTTTTTTAACATGTTGTGTTCTCATATTATTTTTCCTGCTGTGTATTATTTGCTCTGCCAGAACACATGTACTCAAGATGCTCGGCCTTGCCATAACTGAATACACTAGTTTAATGGTCACAGTGAAGACAAGCCATGGATATAAGTTCCGAGTTGGGTTCATGAACCAAGAAGATCGCTGCTTTTTTTATGGCCGAACTTGGATAAACTTTCTCAAGTGTTACGGACTGAAAGTTGGCGCATGAATGTTGATGGAAATAGCAGAACCTGGTCTCATCTTCACTGCGATCTTCCACCCCAATGTCGTTCCAATTGTTCATCCATGTTAGTTTTGTATCTGGTTCTTGCTTGTTGCCTCGATTACTTCTTAATCCACCTATTCTGTCTAACTAATCACAATTTAACTTTAGAAGTAGCAACGAATCTCTCACGAAGATGCTACTTCTAACTAATATTTTCTTATAATTGGTGGCACGTGTAGATTTTTTTCAGAGTTAAGCAGTCTACTCGTTTGTTACTCTGTAATAACTCGGCTGTTACTAATGGCACTAAAGTTGACTGGATCGACATCGACAAGTTCCTACACTTTATTGATCGTCTTGAGGTCCTTGTGGGGTGTTTCAATGGTGGAAGGCCACGTGGGATATGTGTGCCACTGCTACACTCGTTGAACAGGTCCAAATGTGTCGAGAAACTTATGGTACCAGCTGTTTTCTATTATATATGTTGTTCATAAACTATTGCTTATACACAGTTTTATAGTTGTGATCTTCTTGAAACAGAAACTGCCAAGTTCTATTGTTCCTATACAGATGCCTGACCATGGTCGGGTCAGACTTGCACTTGGTCACAACATGATGTTTATGTCGACCTACTCAATTCCCCTTGGAGGTGAAAAGATACTTATTCATGGGTGGTCTCAAATAATGAAGGCCCGTCCATCTTGGAGAATAGGACCGAAGATTATGTTCATGCTTGTCCATGGCTCTAAAGCGAATATCCTGTTTATTGACCACGTTGCGAGATGAAGCCGCTTTCAGAAGGTTGTGGATGCGCGGGGTGGCGCCTGGGCCTTGTCCTGGTGCTTGGCGGCCTCACCCTTGGTTAACTGTAGGCAAAGTACCACTGTTTGAGGCGTGCTTTGTACGGTTGAACCTGTATAAGTACTCATACTGCTTTCAGCTTTGGTTGTTAAGTGCCCCTGCTGGTTTCAGTTAAGGTTGTTAAGTACTATAGTCTGTCGTGTTTCTTCAGTCCTGTCTTCCTCCAGCCGCCAAAACCATACCAGAGCCGGCGGGGCCGCCTGCTTCTACCTCCCACGGCTGGCTGCACCTCAGCGCATGCATCGCCGCCCCACCGTCTCCTAAATCGTTAACGCCGATGTCCTCCACACGCTTTGGTGCGCTCACCGCGGCGCCGCCCTGTCGCGTTGTCAACATGGTCAACAAACAACAGGAATCGGTAGAAGTACGTGGAGAGGATGACAGTAGGGGCCCACCACGTCAGCGTATGGAAAAATAAAATGCTTCCTCCTAGTGTTTTCCTGACATCTGGGACCCATGACATTGGGAGCGTATATAGTCAATAGACAAGAGAACAACACAAGATCGGCTGACACCTGGGACGTAGCTACTCGAGCAGTATTTTTTTTGTTTGGTATTGTTGAGACGAAGCAGGGTTTGAACTGGGCTGTGGCCTGTCTAGCCCAGGCTTATATTTTATGTTCACCATGTGACCAGCCCAGCTATTTTTTCTTTGTGAAAATGAGCCCAGTTTATTTTTTCTGAAGAGTACCCAATCCAAGCCTACTTATTTTTCTACCCCCTGATGGGCTGCAACTCTTTCAAGACGCCTTCAAATCTTGAAAGTAATATGAAATGGGTTGTAAATATAAAAATAGATGACAAATTGGCAATTACTTTATAATTTCTGAATTTTATTACATTTTCAGATTCCTATTTCCCTGGGCATTAACCTAATTTAAATATATCTTCAAAGTACTTTAAATCTGGCTGGACATTTCGGTGTTAAAAATAGTTTGGAACCCACAGAAATATGCGAAATCGGCCATGGCCAACCAAAAAAACTGACTGCAGTAAATTGCATAAGAAGTTGCCATGAGCTATATATAAATTATTAAAAAAAGAGGGAGTGGTCTGACTTGTGGGTCTGTTTAGTTGACGCGTATGCAAGATTTTTTTAGTTATTATATATGTCAACAAACGATTCTACCAGACGTAACCATTGGATGTCAATCCAACGGCCGTCGTGTTTCTTCAATCTCTGATCTTCTTGCTCCAGCCGCCAAAGCAACGCTGGCGGGACCGCCTACTCCCGCCTCCCGTGGCCGGCTGTGCTGCCGCGCAAGCCTCAACGCCCCCTACTACTCCCACCACTCGCCAGGGCATCCCTCTACTCACCCACACCCCCTGTTATTCTGCGGCGACGGCAGCCTCACACCACAGCCGAACCGGTGAACGCTCGTACTCCTCTCCGTGTGGGCATCCACTGCCGCATCTTCCCCGGCTCCGCGTCGTCCCCTTCCTATGCCTCGCCGTCGTCCACCGTCGTGGTGCTCTCGGCGCGGCATGGTCAATGTGGTCAACGACCGACTTCCATCGGAAGAGTACTGTATGTGGAGAGGCTCACAACTGGGTCCACGGCAGCCACAAGGAAGTGCCTCCTTATTATGCGGAAAATAATTATTCCTCCACCTGACAGCGGGGACCCACCGGACGGGCCACCAATATTTTGCGAAAAAATCGTTTCCCCCTGACTGCTGGGACCCACCGGACGGGCCACCGTATTTGGCAAAAAAAACGTTCCCCCGCTGTCATCTCGGACCCACCGGAAGTGCCTCATTATTTAGCACAAAAAAATGAATACTCCCCCGGCTAGATGGGACCCACCTTGGTGGGAGGCTGACTTGTGGGCCTACTAAGTTGACGGGGACGAAAGGCTTTGTCAACTTAGTCAATATGAACGATTCTAGCTCCAGTGACCGTACAATGTCCATCCAACGGCTGTAGTGCTTCTTCAACCTCTGGTCTTCTTGCTCCAGCCGCCCAAAGCAGCGCCGGTCGTGCCGCATGCTCCTACCTCCCGTGGCCGGCTGTGCTGCCGCGGAGGCCTCACCGCCCCTACTATTCTCA
Organism: Triticum aestivum; assembly: GCF_018294505.1. NCBI lineage: Eukaryota > Viridiplantae > Streptophyta > Magnoliopsida > Poales > Poaceae > Triticum > Triticum aestivum. The sequence goes on from NC_057812.1 coordinate 639,986,276, forward strand.
CCGCTGGCCCGGCCCTGCGGCGATGGCAGCCTCACACCGCAGCCGAACTAGTGAACCCTCGTACTCCTCTCCGCGCGGGCTTCCTCTGCCGCGTCTTCCCCGGCTCCGCGACGTCCCTTTCCTAGGCCTCGCCGTCGTCCACCTCGTGGTGCTCTCGGCGCGGTGGGGTCAATGTGGTCAACGACCGACTTCCATCGGAAGAGTACTATGCGTGGAGACGCTGACAGCTGGGTCCACGGCCGCAGCAAGGAAGTGCCTCCTTATTATGCGCAAAATAATTATTCCTCCACCTGACAGCGGGGACCCACCGGACGGGCCACCAGTATTTTGTGAAAAAATCATTCCCCCCTGACTGCTGGGACCCACCGGACGGGCCACCGTATTTGGCGAAAAAACCGTTCCCCCCGCTGTCAGCTCGGACCCACCAGAAGTGCCTCCTTATTACGCACAAAAAAATGAATACTCCCCCGGCTAGCTGGGACCCACCTTGGTGGGAGGCTGACTTGTGGGCCTACTAAGTTGACGGGGACGAAGGGCTTTGCCAACTTAGTCAATATGAACGATTCTAGCTCCAGTGACCGTACGATGTCCATCCAACGGCCGTAGTGCTTCTTCAACCTCTGGTCTTCTTGCTCCAGCCGCCCAAAGCAGCGCCGGTCGTGCCGCATGCTCCTGCCTCCCGTGGCCGGCTGTGCTGCCGCGGAGGCCTCACCGCCCCCTACTATTCCCACCGCTGGCCAGGCCCTGCGACGACGGCAGCCTCACACCGCAGCCGAACCAGTGAACCCTCGTACTTCTCTCCGTGCGGGCCTCCGCTGCCGCGTCTTCCACGGCTCCGCGTCGTCCCCTTCCTAGGCTCGCCATCGTCCACCACCGTGGTGCTCTTGGCGCGGCGTGGTCAATGTGGTCAACGGCCGACTTCCATCGGAACAGTACTGTGCGTGGAGACACTGACAGCTGGGTCCACGCCCGCAGCAAGGAAGTGCCTCCTTATTACGCGCAAAATAATTATTCCTCCACCTGATAGCGGGGATCCACCGGACGGGCCACCGTATTTCGCGAAAAAAACGTTTGCCCCTGACTGCTGGGACCCACCAGCTACATATTCGCACGCAAGGAAGTGCCTGACAGTCGGGACCCACCTGGTCGAAGCGTACGTAGCGTTGTCATTCTGGTCGCGAACGTGTACGTACATATATACTGGTCGATGTAGAGGCGCGCACGTGTCGTAGTAGAGGCGCGCACATAGCATGTACACGTACGTACAGCGGCCAGGGTGCAAGAAAGAAAATACGGACACATATGTGTACATACGGGTGGGGTCTCGAACGCCTACTCGCGCATACGTACGGCCAAGGCTCGTGTACATGGCTGTGTCGGAACCGAGAAACATCGTCGTTGTCGTGTTCAAGGGGAGGCAACGGAACGCGTCGTGTTCATGGGGAGGCAACGGAATGCGTCGTGTTCATCGGGAGGGCTTGGACGGAACAGGCGATGGAAATGAGGCCTGGCGTACCGCAGAACGGAGGAAACGGCCTTGTTTTCGACCGGCCACGTTCGAAACAGGATCCTGTTGATTGGGAGGGGTCTAGCATACCGCAAAATGGAGGAAACGGACCTCCTACGGTCGAAACGGTGGTCCTGTTCATCGGGAGGGGTGTGGCGTACCACAAAATAGAGGAAAACAGACCTCCTATGGTCGAAATGGGGGTCTTTTTCATCGGGAGGGGTGTGGCGTACCGCAAAACGGGACTCCACGGGATACTTTTCATCTCCACCGTCGACCCCCTCCAGCCTCCACGAGCTACTGTTCATCCACCGTCGACCTCCTCCAGCCTCCTCCTGCGACTGTTCATCCACGGGCTCCTGTTCATCCAGCCTCCACCGCTTGCTAGTCCACCGGCTACTGTTCAACCACCCCTCTCCACGGGCTCCTATTCAACCACTCCTCCATGGGCTACTGTTCATCCTGCCCTCCACCCTCTACTATTCATCCTGCCCTCCACGGGGTGGTCCTGTTCATCCAGCCCTCCACGGGGTCCTGTTCATCTAGCCCCAACCGGCTCGATCGATCGGGGTCCTGTTCATCCAGAGGCAACACCACGGGGTCCTGTTCATCCACCCCCACCGGGAACTGTTCATCCACCCCCCGCAACGCTCACCGTTCATCCAGAGGCAGCATCGATCGGCTTGAGTTAGCAGCAGTAGCGAAGGAATTGCTCGATCGGGTTCAGTTAACAGCCATCGATCGATCGCTCGGGTTCAGTAACGCGTAGCCTACAGTGCAATCGCTCGGGTTCAGTTAGAGCCCAACGCCTCGCTCGGGTTCATTTAGAGCCAACGCCTCGCACACACGCACGTACGTGTATGAGAGAAACGTGCATCGCTCGGCCCCCGACCTCCCACCATAACCGGGAACTCCCCGAAATTTTCCTCCCCTTGCTTCTACCACGGTTATTTTCGTCATGGACGTGTTGGGTTTCGTAGTAATTTCAAAAAATTTCCTACGCACACGCAAGATCATGTGATGCATAGCAACGAGAGGGGAGAGTGTTGTCTACGTACCCACGCAGACCGACTGCGGAAGCATTGACGCAACATAGAGGAAGTAGTCGTACGTCTTCACGATCCAACCGATCAAGCACCGAAACTACGGCACCTCCGAGTTCGAGCACACGTTCAGCTCAATGACGATCCCCGGACTCCGATCCAGCAAAGTGTCGGGGAAGAGTTCCGTCAGCACGACGGCGTGGTGACGATCTTGATGCACTACAGTAGCAGGGCTTCGCCTAAACTCCGCTACAATATTATCGAGGAATATGGTGGCTGGGGGCACCGCACACAGCTAAGGAATAGATCATGTGGATCAACTTTTGTGTTCTAGGGTGCCTCTACCTCAGTATATAAAGGACTAGAGGGGGGAGGGCTGGCCGGCCATAGGAGGCGCGCCAGGAGAGTCCTACTCCCTCTGGGAGTAGGATTCCCCCCCAAGCCTAGTTGGAATAGGATTCGCGGAGGGGGAAAAGAGGAGGAGGGGGACGGCCACCTCTCCTAGTCCTAATAGGACTATGGGAAGGGGGAGGCGTGCAGCCCATCTAGGGCAGCCCCTTCTCTTTTCCACTAAGGCCCACTATGGCCCATATAGCTCCCGGGGGGTTCCGGTAACCCTCCCGGTACTCCGGTAAAATCCCGATTCACCCGGAACACTTCCGATATCCAAACATAGGCTTCCAATATATCAATCTTTATGTCTCGACCATTTCGAGACTCCTCGTCATGTCCGTGATCACACCCGGGACTCCAAACAACCTTCGGTACATCAAAATGCATAAACTCATAATATAATTGTCATCGTAACCTTAAGCGTGCGGACCCTACGGGTTCGAGAACAATGTAGACATGACCGAGACACGTCCCTAGTCAATAACCAATAGCGGGACCTGGATGCCCATATTGGCTCCTACATATTCCACGAAGATCTTTATCGGTCAGACCACATAACAACATACGTTGTTCCCTTTGTCATCGGTATGTTACTTGCCCGAGATTCGATCGTCGGTATCCAATACCTAGTTCAATCTCGTTAACGGCAAGTCTCTTTACTCGTTCCGTAATACATCATCTCACAACTAACTCATTAGTTGCAATGCTTGCAAGGCTTATGTGATGTGTATTACCGAGAGGGCCCAGAGATACCTCTCCGACAATCGGAGTGACAAAACCTAATCTCGAAATACGCCAACCCAACATGTACCTTTGGAGACACCTGTAGTACTCCTTTATAATCACCCAGTTACGTTGTGACGTTTGGTAGTACCCAAAGTGTTCCTCCGGTAAACGGGAGTTGCATAATCTCATAGTTATAGGAACATGTATAAGTCATGAAGAAAGCAATAGCAACATACTAAACAATCGGGTGCTAAGCTAACAGAATGGGTCATGTCAATCAGATCATTCAACTAATGATGTGACCTCGTTAATCAAATAACAACACTTTGTTCATGGTCAGGAAACATAACCATCTTTGATTAACGAGCTAGTCAAGTAGAGGCATACTAGTGACACTAAGTTTGTCTATGTATTCACACATGTATTATGTTTCCGGTTAATACAATTCTAGCATGAATAATAAACATTTATCATGATATAAGGAAATAAATAATAACTTTATTATTGCCTCTAGGGCATATTTCCTTCAGTCTCCCACTTGCACTAGAGTCAATAATCTAGATTACACAGTAATGATTCTAACACCCATGTTGCCTTGGTGCTGATCATGTTTTGCTCGTGGAAGAGGCTTAGTGAATGGGTCTGCAACATTCAGATCCGTATGTATCTTGCAAATCTCTATGTCTCCCACCTGGACTAGATCCCGGATGGAGTTGAAGCGTCTCTTGATGTGCTTGGTCCTTTTGTGAAATCTGGATTCCTTTGCCAAGGCAATTGCACCAGTATTGTCACAAAAGATTTTCATTGGACCCGATGCACTAGGTATGACACCTAGATTGGATATGAACTCCTTCATCCAGACTCCTTCGTTCGCTGCTTCCGAAGCAGCTATGTACTCCGCTTCACATGTAGATCCCGCTACGACGCTTTGTTTAGAACTGCACCAACTGACAGCTCCACCGTTTAATGTAAACACATATCCGGTTTGCGATTTAGAATTGTCCGGATCAGTGTCAAAGCTTGCATCAACGTAACCTTTTACGGTGAGCTCTTTGTCACCTCCATATACGAGAAGCATATCCTTAGTCCTTTTCGGGTATTTCAGGATGTTCTTGACCATTGTCCAGTGATCCACTCCTGGATTACTTTGGTACCTCCCTGCTAGACTTATAGCAAGGCACACATCAGGTCTGGTACACAGCATTGCATACATGATAGATCCTATTGCTGATGCATAGGGAACATCATTCATATTCTCTCTATCTTCTGCAGTGGTCGGGCATTGAATCTTACTCAATTTCACACCTTATAACACAGGCAAGAATCCTTTCTTTGCTTGATCCATTTTGAACTTCTTCAAAATTTTGTCAAGGTATTTTGTTTGTGAAAGTCCAATTAAGCGTCTTGATCTATCTCTATAGATCTTAATGCCTAATATGTAAGCAGCTTCACCGAGGTCTTTCATTGAAAAACACTTATTCAAGTATTCCTTTATGCTATCCAGAAATTCTATATCATTTCCAATTAGTAATATGTCATCCACATATAATATCAGAAATGCTACAGAGCTCCCACTCACTTTTTTGTAAATACAGGCTTCTCCGAAAGTCTGTATAAAACCAAATGCTTTGATCACACTATCAAAGCATTTCTTCCAACTCCGAGAGGCTTGCACCAGTCCATAAATGGATCGCTAGAGCTTGCACACTTTGTTAGCTCCCTTTGGATCGAGAAAACCTTCCGGTTGCATCATATACAACTCTTCTTCCAGAAATCCATTCAAGAATGTAGTTTTGACATCCATCTGCCAAATTTCATAATCATAAAATGCGGCAATTGCTAACATGATTCGGACAGACTTAAGCATCGCTACGGGTGAGAAAGTCTCATTGTAGTCAACCCCTTGAACTTGTCGAAAACCTTTCGTGACAAGTCGAGCTTTTTAAACAGTAACATTACCATCAGCGTCAGTCTTCTTCTTGAAAATCCATTTATTTTCAATTGCTTGCCGATCATCGGGCAAGTCAACCAAAGTCCATACTTTGTTCTCATACATGGATCCCATCTCAGATTTCATGGCTTCAAGCCACTTTGCGGAATCTGGGCTTACCATCGCTTCTTCATAGTTCGTAGGTTCATCATGATCTAGTAGCATGACTTCCAGAACAGGATTACCGTACCACTCAGGTGCGGATCTTACTCTGGTTGATCTACGAGGTTCAGTAGTATCTTGATCTGAAGTTTCATGATCATTATCATTAGCTTCCTCACTAACTGGTGTAGGTGTCACTGAAACAGTTTTCTGTGATGTACTACTTTCCAGTAAGGGAGCAGGTACAGTTACCTCGTCAAGTTCTACTTTCCTCCCACTCACTTCTTTCGAGAGAAACTCCTTCTCTAGAAAGGATCCATTCTTAGCAACGAATGTCTTGCCTTCGGATCTGTGATAGAAGGTGTACCCAACAGTCTCCTTTGGGTATCCGATGAAGACACATTTCTCCGATTTGGGTTCGAGCTTATCAGGTTGAAGCTTTTTCACATAAGCATCGCAGCCCCAAACTTTAAGAAACGACAACTTTGGTTTCTTGCCAAACCACAGTTCATAAGACGTCGTCTCAACGGATTTTGATGGTGCCCTATTTAACGTGAATGCGGCCGTCTCTAAATCATAACCCCAAAACGATAGTGGTAAATCAGTAAGAGACATCATAGATCGCACCATATCTAGTAAAGTACGATTACGACGTTCGGACACACCATTACGCTGTGGTGTTCCGGGTGGCGTGTGTTGCGAAACTATTCCACAATTTTTCAAATGTACACCAAACTCGTAACTCAAATATTCTCCTCCACGATCAGATCGTAGGAACTTTATTTTCTTGTTACGATGATTTTCAACTTCACTCTGAAATTCTTTGAACTTTTCAAATGTTTCAGACTTATGTTTCATTAAGAAGATATACCCATATCTGCTTAAATCATCTGTGAAGGTGAGAAAATAACGATATCCGCCACGAGCCTCAATATTCATCGGACCACATACATCGGTATGTATGTTTTCCAACAAATCTGTTGCTCTCTCCATAGTACCGGAGAACGGTGTTTTAGTCATCTTGCCCATGAGGCACGGTTCGCAAGTACCAAGTGATTCATAATCAAGTGGTTCCAAAAGTCCATTAGTATGGAGTTTCTTCATGCGCTTTACACCGATATGACCTAAACGACAGTGCCACAAATAAGTTGCACTTTCATTATCAACTCTGCATCTTTTGATTTCAACATTATGAATATGTGTATTACTACTATCGAGATTCAATAAGAATAGACCACTCTTCAAGGGTGCATGACCATAAAAGATATTACTCATATAAATAGAACAACCATTATTCTTTGATTTAAATGAATAATCGTCTCGCATTAAACAAGATCCAGATATAATGTTCATGCTCAACGCTGGCACCAAATAACAATTATTTAGGTCTAATATTAATCCCGAAGGTAGATGTAGAGGTAGCGTGCCGACCACGATCACATCGACTTTGGAACCGTTTCCCACGCGCATCGTCACCTCGTCCTTTGCCAGTGCCCGCTTATTCCGTAGTCCCTGTTTCGAGTTGCAAATATTAGCAACAGAACCAGTATCAAATACCCAGGTGCTACTGCGAGCTCTAGTAAGGTACACATCAATAACATGTATATCACATATACCTTTGTTCACCTTGCCATCCTTCTTATCCGCCAAATACTTGGGGCAGTTCCGCTTCCAGTGACCAGTCTGCTTGCAGTAGAAGCACTCAGTTTCAGGCTTAGGTCCAGACTTGGGTTTTTTCTCTTGAGCAGCAACTGGCTTGCCGTTCTTCTTGAAGTTCCCCTTCTTCTTTCCTTTGCCCTTTTTCTTGAAACTAGTGGTCTTGTTAACCATCAACACTTGATGCTCCTTCTTGATTTCTACCTCCGCAGCTTTCAGCATCGCGAAGAGCTCGGGAATAGTCTTGTTCATCCCTTGCATATTATAGTTCATCACGAAGCTCTTGTAGCTTGGTGGCAGTGATTGGAGAATTCTGTCAATGACGCAATCATCTGGAAGATTAACTCCCAATTGAATCAAGTGATTATTATTCCCAGACATTTTGAGTATATGCTCACTGACAGAACTGTTCTCCTCCATCTTGCAGCTATAGAACTTATTGGAGACTTCATATCTCTCAATCTGGGCATTTGCTTGAAATATTAACTTCAACTCCTGGAACATCTCATATGCTCCATGGCATTCAAAACGTCGTTGAAGTCCCGATTCTAAGCCGTAAAGCATGGCACACTGAACTATCGAGTAGTCATCAGCTTTGCTCTAACAGACGTTCATAACATCCGGTGTTGCTCCTGCAGCAGGCCTGGCACCCAGCGGTGCTTCCAAGACGTAATTCTTCTGTGCAGCAATGAGGATAATCCTCAAGTTATGGACCCAGTCCGTGTAATTGCTACCATCATCTTTCAACTTTGCTTTCTCAAGGAACGCATTAAAATTCAACGGAACAACAGCACGAGCCATCTATCTACAATCAACATAAACAAGCAAGAAACTATCAGGTACTAAGTTCATGATAAGTTTAAGTTCAATTAATCAAATTACTTAAGAACTCCCACTTAGATAGACATCCCTCTAATCTTCTAAGTGATTACGTGATCCAAATCAACTAAACCATAACCGATCATCACGTGAGATGGAGTAGTTTTCAATGGTGAACATCGTTATGTTGATCATATCTACTATATGATTCACGCTCGACCTTTCGGTCTCCGTGTTCCGAGGCCATATCTGCATATGCTAGGCTCGTCAAGTTTAACCTGAGTATTCTGCGTGTGCTAAACTGGCTTGCACCCGTTGTAGATGGACGTAGAGCTTATCACACCCGATCATCACGTGGTGTCTGGGCATGACGAACTTTGGCAACGGTGCATACTCAGGGAGAACACTTCTTGATAATTTAGTGAGAGATCATCTTATAATGCTACCGTCAATCAAAGCAAGATAAGATGCATAAAAGATAAACATCACATGCAATCAATATAAGTGATATGATATGGCCATCATCATCTTGTGCCTGTGATCTCCATCTCCGAAGCACCGTCATGATCACCATCATCACCGGCGCGACACCTTGATCTCCATCGTAGCATCATTGTTGTCTCGCCAATCTTATGCTTCTACGACTATCACTACCGCTTAGTAATAAAGTAAAGCATTACATCGCGATTGCATTGCATACAATAAAGCGACAACCATATGGCTCCTGCCAGTTGCCGATAACTCGGTTACAAAACATGATCATCTCATACAATAAAATTTAGCATCATGCCTTGACCATATCACATCACAACATGCCCTGCAAAAACAAGTTAGACGTCCTCTACTTTGTTGTTGCAAATTTTACGTGGCTGCTACGGGCTTAAGCAAGAACCAATCTCACCTACGCATCAAAACCACAACGATAGTTTGTCAAATAGACTCCGTTTTAACCTTCGCAAGGACTGGGCGTAGCCATACTCGGTTTAACTAAAGTTGGAGAGACAGTCGCCCGCAAGCCACCTATGTGCAAAGCACGTCGGGGGAACCGGTCTCGCGTAAGCGTACGCGTAATGTTGGTCCGGGTCGTCTCGTCCAACAATGCCGCCAAACCAAAGTATGACATGCTGGTAGGCAGTATGACTTATATCGCCCACAACTCACTTGTGTTCTACTCGTGCATATAACATCAACATAAATAACCTAGGCTCGGATGCCACTGTTGGGTTTCGTAGTAATTTCAAAAAATTTCCTACGCACACGCAAGATCATGTGATGCATAGCAACGAGAGGGGAGAGTGTTGTCTACATACCCACGTAGACCGACTGCGGAAGCGTTGACGCAACGTAGAGGAAGTAGTCGTACGTCTTCACGATCCAACCGATCAAGCACCGAAACTATGGCACCTCCGAGTTCGAGCACACGTTCAGCTCGATGACGATCCCCGGACTCCGAACCAGCAAAGTGTCGGGGAAGAGTTCCATCAGCACGACGGCGTGGTGACGATCTTGATGCACTACAGCAGCAGGGCCTCGCCTAAACTCCGCTACAGTATTATCGAGGAATATGGTGGCTGGGGGCACCGCACATGGCTAAGGAATAGATCACGTGGATCAACTTTTGTGTTCTAGGGTGCCTCTACCTCAGTATATAAAGGACTAGAGGGGGGGAGGGCTGGCCAGCCATAGGAGGCGCGCCAGGAGAGTCCTACTCCCTTTGGGAGTAGGATTCCCCCCCCCCCCCAATCCTAGTTGGAATAGGATTCGCGAAGGGGGAAAAGAGGAGGAGGGGGCCGGCCACCTCTCCTAGTCCTAATAGGACTAGGGGAAGGGGAGGCGCGCAGCCCATCTAGGGCAACCGCTTCTCTTTTCCACTAAGGCCCACTATGGCCCATATAGCTCCCGGGGGGTTCCCGTAACCCTCCCGGTACTCCGGTAAAATCCCGATTTCACCCGGAACACTTCCGATATCCAAACATAGGCTTCCAATATATCAATCTGTATGTCTCGACCATTTCGAGACTCCTCGTCATGTCCGTGATCACATCCGGGACTCCGAACAACCTTCGGTACATCAAAATGCATAAACTCATAATATAACTGTCATCGTAACCTTAAGCGTGCGGACCCTACGGGTTCGAGAACAATGTAGACATGACCGAGACACGTCCCCGGTCAATAACCAATAGTGGGACCTGGATGCCCATATTGGCTCCTACATATTCTACGAAGATCTTTATCGGTCAGACCGCATAACAACATACGTTGTTCCCTTTGTCATCGGTATATTACTTGCCCGATATTCGATCGTCGGTATCCAATACCTAGTTCAATCTCGTTACCGGCAAGTCTATTTACTTGTCCGTAATACATCATCTCACAACTAACTCATTAGTTGCAATGCTTGCAAGGCTTATGTGATGTGTATTACCGAGAGGGCCCAGAGATACCTCTCCGACAATCGGAGTGACAAAACCTAATCTCAAAATACGCCAACCCAACATGTACCTTTGGAGACACCTGTAGTACTCCTTTATAATCACCCAGTTACGTTGTGACGTTTGGTAGTACCCAAAGTGTTCCTCAGGTAAACTTGAGTTGCATAATCTCATAGTTATAGGAACATGTATAAGTCATGAAGAAAGCAATAGCAACATACTAAATGATCGGGTGCTAAGCTAACGGAATGGGTCATGTCAATCAGATCATTCAACTAATGATGTGACCTCGTTAATCAAATAACAACACTTTTTCATGGTCAGGAAACATAACCATCTTTGATTAACGAGCTAGTCAAGTAGAGGCATACTAGTGACACTAAGTTTGTCTATGTATTCACACATGTATTATGTTTCCGGTTAATACAATTCTAGCATGAATAATAAACATTTATCATGATATAAGGAAATAAATAATAACTTTATTATTGCCTCTAGGGCATATTTCCTTCAGGACGGCCCAAAGAATGTCATGCAGCTACGTCTCCGGCCCGCCCAGGACGAAAAGCCCATTTTTTGTCATAGAAGTAGGAGCCCACTACATCTACGATGATACCGGGTTTTGTCACAATTATCGTCATAGAAGTGTCATATGTATGACAGAATTTTTTTTCATTTGGCCCAAAATGTCCTGGATGTGTCTTTTTTTGTAGTGCTCCAAAGTACATATCTAGCGGAGAACGTAAGACAGAATTGTTTGTAGGGTACAAAACCACCTCAAAGCTATTCTTTCCGATTGATCTATCCTAGAGTTCGTACTAAAATAACACGAAGCTATTCTTTCCGATCGACCTAACCAAGAGTTCGTACTAAAATAACACCAAAGCAAATTCAGATTCATAATATTCAATCCAACACAAAGAACCTCAAAGAGTGCCCCATGATTTCTACCGGAGAAACAAAGACAAGAACGTGCATCAACCCCTATGCATAGATTACCCCAATGTCACCTCGGGAATCTGCGAGTTGAGTGCCAAAACATATATCAAGTGAATCAATACGATACCCCATTGTCACTACGAGTATTCAATTGCAAGACATATATCAAGTTTTCTCAAATCCATAAAAGTATTCAATTCGATAACAACGAAATCTCAAAGGGAAAAACTCAATTTATCACAACAAGAGAGAGAGAGAGAGAGGGGAAAGACCATATGATCTGACTATATTAACAAAGCCCGCGATACATCAAGATCGTGACATCTCAAGAACACGAGAGAGAGAGAGAGAGATTAAACACATAGCTACTGGTACAAACCCTCAACCCCGAGGGTGGACTACTCTCTCCTCATCGTGCACTAGTAGAAAAAGGCCCATTTGTCCCGGTTCATAAGGCCCATTTGTCCTAGTTCAGGAACCGGGACTAAAGGGTCTGTACTAAAGCCCAATACCTTTAGTCCTGGTTCTTATACGAACCGGGACAGATGGGGCTCCACGTGGTCGCTGCGGCATGCCCAGGCAGGGGGGCCTTTTGTCCCGGTTGGTGCTACCAACCGGGACCAAAAGGCATCCACGCGTCAGCAATTCAGGGGCTGGGGGTTTTGTTTTTTTAAAGGGGGGGGGTTGGGGTTTTGGGGGGTTTTATAGGGTTAATGTAGGGGTTACATATATTGTGTTAGCTAGCTAATAGAGAGAAGTGTCCTCTCTTATCTCTGTGCTTGGTCGACGCTACATACTATGCGTATAGAGAGGACCCGACACTCTAGCTAGTAAGCAAATGAAGGAAACCATTAAGTACAGAAGATCGTCATGAACATATACAGAGAGACACTACTAGGGAAAACCCTAGTAGTAGCGCTTGAAATATGCATAGCAATAGAGCTGGGTCAAGCGCTACCACTAAGGCGCTACAGCTAACTAGTAGCAGTAGCGCTGGAAAGGGAGCTCTACTGCTATACCTAGTTAGCAGTAGCGCTTTCCTTTGGACAACGCTACTGATACTTGTAAGTAGCAGTAGCGCTTGTTCTAAATAGCGCTGCTGCTAAATTTTCCTATATTTTTTTAAAATATAGCTTATTTTCATTGTGTGGTTTTATATACAGTACTTTCATCATATGATTTTATGACCATGATTACTTATTATACAGTGGGTGAAATGAACGTGGAGTAGATTCAAGTTGAGGCAACATGTGGTGCATGTCGAAAGTACTACTCTAATCCAAATTTGATCTAGTTCGGATTAGTAGTACTTTCGATGTGCACCACATGTTGGCTTCACTTGAATCTAATCTAGGTTCATTTCACCCACTGTTATATATATTAAGTAATCATGCTCATATAACAACTTAGCATCATGCATCATCGATCATAATAATAAATAACTCATCATTGGTATCATAAAAACAAGTCATACTCATCATCATCGATCATACAACTTCTACTCGATACCACATCATCATCATAGTCATCTAACCAATCCTACTTAGTTGTTCTTAGCACATGATCATGAGTATTATTTACTAGGACCTACTACCTTCTCTTAGGTAAAATAGCATAAAACAAGATAGGCCCCGACTCTCCATTATGGAGAATGGAGATTATCCTATCTTCAATTCTTGCCTTTCGCACAATGTTGCTTCCAAGTACCTCCTTACGACTGTTGATACAATTTTTCCATTCTTTGATTTTCATGTCTCCACTTCTTTTAGAAATCCAATATGGACAGGTGAGATTCGTATGATGACCTAGCCTGATCTAGGCGACCATTCTGATGCATCAGATGGGGCACACAATCATTCAGGATTTTCTATTGAAAAACATAGTAATAACTCAAGTGCATTCGTAGTTAGCAATTGATGTCTACTACACAACCTTCTTCTTGTAGACGTTGTTGGGCCTCCAAGTGCAGAGGTTTGTAGGATAGTAGCAAATTTCCCTCAAGTGGATGACCTAAGGTTTATCAATCCGTGGGAGGCGTAGGATGAAGATGGTCTCTCTCAAGCAACCCTGCAACCAAATAACAAAGAGTCTCTTGTGTCCCCAACACACCCAATACAATGGTAAATTGTATAGGTGCACTAGTTCGGTGAAGAGATGGTGATACAAGTGCAATATGGATGGTAGATATAGGTTTTTGTAATCTGAAAAATATAAAACAACAAGGTAGCAAGTAGTAAAAGTGAGCGCAAACGGTATTACAATGCTAGGAAACAAGGCCTAGGGTTCATACTTTCACTAGTGCAAGTTCTCTCAACAATAATAACATAATTGGATCATATAACTATCCCTCAACATGCAACAAAGAGTCACTTCAAAGTCACTAATAGCGGAGAACAAATGAAGAGATTATGGTAGGGTACGAAACCACCTCGAAGTTATTCTTTTTGATCGATCTATTCAAGAGTTCGTACTAGAATAACACCTTAAGACACAAATCAACCAAAACCCTAATGTCACCTAGATACTCCAATGTCACCTCAAGTATCCGTGGGTATGATTATAAGATATGCATCACACAATCTCAGATTCATCTATTCAACAAATACAAAGAACTTCAAAGAGTGCCCCAAAGATTCTACTGGAGAGTCAAGATGAAAACGTGTACCAACCCCTATGCATAAGTTCACGAGGTCACGGAACTCGCAAGTTGATCACCAAAACATACATCAAGTGAATCACGTGATATCCCATTGTCACCACAGATAAGCACATGCAAGACATACATCAAGTGTTCTCAAATCCTTAAAGACTCAATCCGATAAGATAACTTCAAAGGGCAAAATCAATCCATCACAAGAGAGTAGAGGGGGAGAAACATCATAAGATCCAACTATAATAGCAAAGCTCACAATACATCAAGATCGTGCCAAATCAAGAACACGAGAGAGAGAGAGAGAGAGAGAGAGATCGAGAGAGAGATCAAACACATAGCTACTAGTACATACCCTTAGCCTCGAGGGTGAACTACTCCCTCCTTGTCATGGAGAGCGGCGCGATGATAAAGATGGCCACTTGAGAGGGATTCCTCCCTCCGGCAGGGTGCCAGAACGGGTCTAGATTGGTTTTCGGTGGCTACGGAGGCTTCTGGCGGCGGAACTCCCGATCTAGGTTATGTTCTGGAGGTTTCAGTATATATAAGAAGTTTTGGCGTCGAGAACAAGTCGGGGGGGGGGGGGGGGTCTCCAGGCTGTCCACGAGGTAGGGAGGCGCGCCCAGGGGGGTGAGCGCCCCCCACCCTCGTGGGCAGCCCGGGACTCTTCTGGCCCAACTCTTTTATTCCATGTCCTTCTTCTGGTCCAAAAAAAGTTCCGTGAAGTTTCAAGTCAATTGGACTCCGTTTGGTTTTCCTTTTCTGCGAAACTCAAAAACAAGGGAAAACAGAAACTGGCACTGGGCTCTAGGTTAACAGGTTAGTCCAAAAACTCATATAAAGTAGCATATAAATGAATATAAAACATCGTAGTTGGATAATATAATAGCATGGAACAGTCAAAAATTATAGATACGTTGGAGACGTATCAAGCATCCCCAAGCTTAATTCCTGCTCGTCCTCGAGTAGGTAAATGATAAAAATCGAATTTTTTATGTGGAATGCTACCTAGCATATTTCTCAATGTAATTTTATTTATTGTGGCATGAATGTTCAGATCCGAAAGATTCAAGACAAAATTTTAATATTGACATAAAAATAGTAATACTTCAAGCATACTAACTAAGCAATCATGTCTTCTCAAAATAACATGGCAAAAGAAAGTTCATCCTACAAAATCATATAGTTTGGTCATGCTCCAATTCGTCACAGAAGAATGCTCTCATCATGCACAACCCTGATGACAGGCCAAGCAATTGTTTCATACTTTAGTAATCTCAAACTTTTTTCAAGTTTCACGCAATACATGAGCGTGAGCCAAGGATATAGCACTATGGGCGGAATAGAATATGATGATGGAGGTTATGTGGAGAAGACAAAAAAGGAGAAAGTATCACATCAACGTGGCTAATCAACGGGCTAGGGAGATGCCCATCAATTGATGCCAATGCAAGGAGTAGGGATTACCATGCAATGGATGCACTAGAGCTATAAGTGTATGAAAGCTCAACAAAAGAAACTAAGTGGGTGTGCATCCAACTTGCTTGCTCACGAAGACCTAGGGCATTTTAAGAAGCCCATTGTTGGAATATACAAGCCAAGTTCTATACTGAAATTTTTTCCCACTAGTATATGAAAGTGACAAAACAAGAGACTCTTATCGTAAAGATCATGGTGCTATTTTGAAGCACAGGTGTGGAAAAAGAGGATAGTAGCATTGTCCCTTTTTATTTCTTTTTTTGGGCCTTTCCTTTTTTTATTTGGCCTTTCTCTTTTTTGGGACAATGCTCTATTAATGATGATCATCACACTGCTATTTATTTACAACTCAGTGATTACAACTCGATACTAGAACAAAGTATGACTCTATATGAATGCCTCCGGTGGTGTACCGGGATGGACAATGAATCAAGTGTGACATGTATGGTAAATTATGCATGGTGGCTTTGCCACAAATATGATGTCAACTACAGGATCATGCAAGGCAATATGACAATGATGATGTGTGTCATGATGAACGGAACGGTGGAAAGTTGCATGGCAATATATCCCGGAATGGCTATGAAGATGCCATAATAGGTAGGTATGGTGGCTGTTTTGAGGAAGATATAAGGAGGTTTATGTGTGACAGAGCATATCATATCACGGGGGTTGGATGCACCAGCGAAGTTTGCACCAACTCTCAAGGTGAGAAAGGGCAATGCACGGTACCTAGGGGTGGACTAATGAGCAGCTCGGCTCATTAAGCTCGTACTCGTTAAGCTCGTGCTTGTTAAGGCTCGGCTCGTTAAGCTTGTTAAGATTAACGAGCAGAAAACCCTGCTCGGCTCGGCTTGTTTGCAGCTCGTTAAGCTCGTGAGCGCTTGCGAGTGCTCGTTAACAGATTATAATGTGTTACAATATATATGATGAATGTGTAAGTGTGGTCTCCAAGACGAAATATGGTGACTATAAAAAGAAATGCAGTAGTTTGTTGCCTCATATGTCGATTAGATTGAATATATGGGCCGAGGTGCTACAAAAGTTTGTCACGTAAGATGAAAATATGTATTGTGTTGTTACTAACAAGCTTAACGAGCTACTCGTGAAACTCGTTAGCTCGCTCGTTAAGCTCGTTAAGCTTAACGAGCTAAAATCAATGATTGGCTTTGTTCATTAAGAAGCGATCTATGAGCTTAGCGAGCCGAACTATCGAGCACTCTTTAAGCTCATGAGTTACGAGCTTTTGGTCGAGCCCTAACGGTACCGAAGAGGCTAGCAATGATGGGAAGGTGTAACACCCTGAGATTCATGCCACAGTAATCTCCCACTTCTCATGCCATGTCATCATGATTACCTTGCTAGTTGCCACTTGTTCAAAACATCAAGTCCAAAATTCAAAAATTTCTCAAACATGAATACAAAAATGTTCATCATGTGCCAAATATTCCACAACTAATATTGGTGGTGAACCAACATTTTTGCAAAGGGTTTAAGTGGCCTAAACTACTTAAAACAGTGACCTAAGCAATAAATTAAATGCCCTTTTTAATTTATAAAATTGGCAACTATTCCAAAAGCCTCCCAACCTTTTTGAGGCAGTGCACTTTAATTCTTTGAGATTGTTTTGGCCAGTGGCATAATTTTGCAAAGTCAATTGTGGCAAAAAGAAAATGCAAAAGCTGTTGGAAAAGAAAAACAAAAAAACAAAGAAAAGGAAAAGCCCCCCTCAACTGGGCCGACTGGCCAGATGACCACCGTGCCCCCCCATGGGCCTCGGCCCATCTCAACCAGCCGGCCCAGCTCCCGCACCGCGCCCCATTCCTCTTCCCCTGGTGCGCGCCGCTACAGGGGCGCCGTCCCCGCCGAACCACCTCGCCGTCGACGAGGAGGATAAGGTCGACCCCTCCCCTTGACGCCTCGACCTCCTCCCCACCTACCTCCACCCACGCCACAAAACCCCCTCGCCCTCTCCGCCTCTCCCTCTCCCACTCCTTCGTTTTGGAGAGGAGGCCAACGCGGTCGCCGCCGTGCCTCGCCCGTCCTCGCGGCCATCGAGCGCCGTTCGCCTCGCCATCGTGCCCATCGTCTCTGCCGTCGTCGTCTAACCCGTCCCCATCCGTGAGCGCGAGCCGGGAGCCACTGCAGGGTGCGGATCGAGCCGCCCCCTTTCGCCTCTGTCGCCGGCGAACTCCGTCGTCTCCGGCAACTGCTGCTGCTACTAATCTTACACCGGGCCACCTTGTGCCTCCCCGGTGAGCTCTCCTACCTTCTCCCTCTCCTTGCCAACTTGGCGCGCTCCCTAGCTGCTTCCCCACGTGCGCCCGAACGCAGCGCCGCGGAGCTCGTCGCCGGCGAGACTCCGGTGACCAAATGGTCACGGGCCAGTGCCCAGCGCACTCACCGCACCGCGTAGGCCTCGTCTAGCCGCGCGGTTTGCCCGCAAACACCCCCCAACCCCGATCCCGACGATGCCCGATCTCCGGCGTCCGCTCCGCCGCTTGCCACCGTCGTCTTCGGCCGCCCCCGGCCCGGCTACCACCCCAGTTCGACGCGACATCTTCTCCCCGTTCGAACGCACCCGCCCGCGGCCATTTTGGCCGCCGGACGGCGAATTCCGGCGAGGTCCGGCGCCCCTCCGCCGCGGGAACGCTCACCGGAGCTCCCCAACGCCAGCGCCGACGTGGACGTCCGGGTCCACCTCGCCAGGTCACTGCCCCGTGGCCCTAGTGGCCCGGCTAGCCCTATTGACCTAATCAATGGCTGACTGGGCATCGCCCAATCACTGCCAGTGGGTCCCCCCTGGGCCCTGTTGACTAGTCAACTAGTCTGTTGACCGCTGATGCAACAATGACGCCATGATGACGTCATATTTCCTTTTCTGTTATTTCTTAAATAATTCCAGAATATTGTTTAAACTTTAAAAATTCATAGAAAATAAACCGTAACTCCGATGAAAATGTTTTCTATATGAAAGTTGCCCAGAAAAATCCAACGAATCTAAAAATGCGGTCCGTTCAGCTGTCACATGCCTCTAGCATGCTGAACATGGAACATTTCCCCTCCGGTCATCTGTGTGACACGGGTCCGGAACCGGGAATACATTCCCGGTTGATTTCCCCCTTCACCTATATCGTGTAGCCATAGTTTAGGTCACTCCCGGCACAACATATTGCCACGTTCTACTTTGTGATGATATGTTTGCTTTATATTTACTGTTTCTTCCCCCTCTTCTCTTCGGTAGACCCCGAGACCGATGCCGCCCCTGTGATCGACTACGTCGACGACGACCCCTCCTTGCCAGAGCAACCAGGCAAGCCCCCCTTTGATCATCCCGATATCGCCCATTCCATTCTCTCATGCTTGCATTAGATTTTGCTACTGTTATTGATTGCTCCTATTCTGATGCATAGCCTGCTTTTGTATCTGCTGTTGTACCTTATCTGATTATCCTACACTGCTTAGTATAGGTTGGTTAGTGATCCATCAGTGACCCCCACCTTGTCCTTGTTGCCCCTGCTTCATCATTGAAGACCCGATCAACGGGACTGAAGACCAGGCCCCGGCACCGCACATCACTTTCCCCTTAGTTGTTCGACACTGCTGGGTTACTATCGAGTGCCGAGGGTGAGACCTCTACAACACTTCTGATGTTAACCCTGTAGTGTAGCTATTCGGTCGTGGTCATCGAGGGTGATTCCACCTTAACCACTTCCGATATGACTCTGTCGTGCAACCCCTCAAGTGTGAACCTCGGGGGTGATTCCTCTTACGTTCACCTTGATGATTACATTGAGTGGAATTCACCGGGGGTGATTCCTCGGGTTTTCCCCTTGATGTTTAAACACACAGTTACTATGGTTACTATGACTTTACACTGAACCATGTTACTAAAGACGGGTCGACCCTGAGGGGTGCCCGCGCGAGCATAATTGCGAGTGATGAGGAGTCGGGTTGACCTGGAAGGTGCCCGTGAGATAATTACGAGGCGTGGCCGGGCATTCTTAGCCCTTGCCGCAAGTCCTCGAGACGGGGCAACGGGGTCACATCTTTCGTGAGTCTCTGCTTGTTACCGCGCGTTCCTAATCCACTACGATTTGGATATTTGATCCGAGGGGCCTCTGGCCTGATAGCACTAACCATCACGTGGGCATAGTATGGGCGTTCTGCGTCGTATGCATCAGCCGAAGCTTAATAGACGTCAGCGACTGAGCGGCGCGCGCCGGGTTGGACTGGTAAGCACCTACCTTTTTAAGGAGGTAGCTAGGTCTGCTCACCGGCCGCGTTCGCAACGTGCAGGAGTTCCCGGGGAGATGGCCCATGACCCTGGGGGCATAGGTTTAGTCCGGCGTGCTGGCCTCTCTATTAAGCCTAGGTCGGGTTGCGGCGTATTGTTTGGCCGAGGCCGGGCATGACCCTGGAAAGTGTGTCCGGCCGGAGTTAAGCGAGCGTGGTGGGTAAGTTGGTGCACCCCTGCAGGGAAGAAAACATCTATCGATAGCCTGTCCTACGGTAACGGACACTTGGAGTTGTATCCCGATCGATACAACTAGAACTGGATACTTGTGATGAGAATTGGATTGTGATGACAACTGGATAGTATGGCTCTGGGATTTCTTTCTCGCAGGGAGTCGAGAAAGGATCTCCGGCCGAGGTTGATAACACTACTACTACTTTACTTTATGCTACTCTACTCCCTCCTGTTTGCTGCAAGAGGGTGGTTTCCAGAAGATGCTAGTCTTCGATAGGACTAGGCCTTCTCTCTATTCTGGCATTTCTGCAGTCCAGTCCACATATACAGCCTTCCTTTGATAATGTTGCATCTGTAGTGTAGATCCTTGCTTGCGAGTACTTTGGATGAGTACTCACGGTTGCTTTGCTCCCTCTTTTTCCCCTTTTCCATTCTTCTCGGATGACGCAACCAGATGACGGAGTCCAGGAGCCAGATGACACCTTTGACGACTGCTACTACCCCGAGGGTGCCTACTACCACGTGACGGAGACCGCGGATGACCAGGAGTAGTTAGGAGGCTCCCAGGCAGGAGGCCTTGCCTTTTCGATCGTAGATGCTTTTGTGCTAGCCTTCTTAAGGCACTTGTCTAACTCATGTCTGTACTCAGATATTGTTGCTTCCGCTGACTCTTGTGTTTTCGAGCTTATGTATTCGAGCCCTCGAGGCCCCTGGCTTGTAATATAAAGCTTGTATTATTTTAATTTGTGTCTAGAGTTGTGTTGTGATATCTTCCCGTGAGTCCTTGATCTTGATCGTACACATTTGCGTGTATGATTAGTGTATGATTGAATCGAGGGCGTCACAAGTTGGTATCAGAGCCGACTGCCTGTAGGTAGCCCCTTTCCAACTCCTTGGACGAAGTTGAGTCTAGTCACCGAAAAACTTTTACTAACATTGGCTGTGTGGCTTACGGGCCCACGTCGCCATTGGGTGGTATTAGGATCTTTTATTCCTCGTCTATACTCTGGGACTCTGATCTCTCTTCTATTCGGGTTAGCCATTTTACTAAACTTTGACATTAGGTTCTCGTACCCACTTCCTCCCTGAGAGCCTCGACATTATCGATGATCGCTTGCTTCGCCAGAAGATTCTGCGGATACTCCTCGATGTTTCTCGAGACCCTGTACCAACTGCCTTGTAGTTCCTGACCACCGATAATCCCCTTGAATAACATCCTTGCCGCTTGTACCTTCCTCCCTAGTTGCTTCTGATATTACAAGATGCCCCGAAATTCTCTATTTTTCGAGAATCCTTTGAGCTTACTGCCTTGCAGTTCTTTGCCCCATGAATACCCCCCTTCGAATAATTCCTCGCACTCACCGAGGATCAGTTCATCCTCAGTTGTTCGTGTGGTTCACAAAACTCTTCGAAATACTATTTGATCTTCCGAAAATCCTCTACAACCCGTTGCTCTTGGAATTCTTGCATACTTGCTTTCTGGTTAATTCCATTTGTCTAGCGATATTCGTTAAAATCCTTTGGGATTAACATTCTGATCCTGTTGATTCAGCATCTGTTAGAATGCACACGATCATCAATTAATCCTTGGAAATTTTCTTTCCGGCTCAGGCATTGTTTCGAATATGAGCTGGTTCTTACCCAATCAAGATTTGATCGGGTGCACCTCTAAGTCTATTCAACTTACTCATCTTTTGATCAGAGCCTCTGCTTCTGATCCTTCATCTTGGAACCATAACTCCTTTGTACTCAAGCATCGAATTATTCATAAGTTTCTATAAGCTGATGCCTTTGCATCCCCTTCTTCATCTGATTGATTACCGATACTCACCTCAACTCTGTCGTAAATCGCCAGATCCATTGTTGGGTTGTTATCCGACAGTGCCCTTCACATCCAAAATCTTGTGAGTTTTTCCCTGATACATACTACCTTCGGTAAATTGTATCACCTGCTTTGGTTTCAGTACTCTGCTTTCGAAATCGTATCTCTTGCTTGGTTGATGGTTGTATAGATTCGTAAAATATGCCCTGATGGGTTGAACTTATGCCTTCCATAATTCGTATGAACCCGAGAGTTCTCACGAGTCTTACTCTTCTGGTACTTCGCCAGATAAATCCTATGCACTACAAATTCTTCGAAAACGAGGAGTGAATGAAAGGTTATCTATTGAAGAAGTGGGAGTCGACCTTGAACCTTTGTGTTCATGCCCATGGAACCGATGTAGAACTTATCATGGAAGCTGCTCATGAAATAATTATTTCTTTGGTACAAGCTCAGCTTGTATCTATGAATTGATCCTTTACAATCGTGGTTCCGACCATATTTCCTCCTTGATTCCATTTACCGGATAAGTTAAAATACTTATCCTCTGCAAATCATTCCCCCGTCCAACCTCTACTCCGACTTACCTTCCGGCATTACACCTAGTATCTGATATTGGGAAGTTTTATACCCCATAACATCATTCCTAGCCTGATCGGCTATATTTTTTTATCATGTCAACTTTTAACTGTGCTACCTGATCCTTCTTCCCGGAGCACAATTTTTGACGATGAGCTAAGCCTACATCGACTTTCCTCGTCATATCATTTTGTCTTGAATAGCAAGCTTAATTTCGAGTTTGTGTCGCACCCGTGGTTCCAATAACCTTTCGCTTCATCATTCCTTTGACTTGATGTCATCGCCGATCGATTACATCTTCATGAAATCTCTCGACAAATGTTTCGTGATCATCATCAACATTCTGAGCTCTTCCAGGATATCAATCGAATTCATGATGAGAAATACAATCCTTGCCCCTCGATGATTTAAGTTATCATCGACAACATTCTTGCCTTCCCCAACACAAACTTGTTCACATAATTTTGGTAATACACCCTTTTTGACATGTCGATGGATTGTTGCTGAGCCCGTCGGCCACACCCTCATCTTTTCTTTGCTGAAATTGTATGACTTATTTTCTAAGTTGTTTCCGATGGATCCTTTGTGTATCTGAAGTCCGACCTTTCCCTGATGACCATGTCAACACTATCCCGAAACATGTGTGTGGTACTCCGATCATCAACAAGAACATTGGGAGCGCAATGCTAACTATTCTTGATTAATTATCCAATCACCATTGTATGTGTAGACCTCATAAATTCCTTGCCCCTTTGTCTAAACGGTTTAATACTTGGAGTCCAATCATGCTCTGCCTTTCTTTGGGAAAGTTATACTCTAATACTTGGGTATAAACATCTTTCCTTTCCATTGGTCTGATTATCATAATAATCACATATTCCTTCCCATTGTTTTGTTAACCTATCTTGTGATCCATATGTTCTAAGCAGTAATAGTTCCCGGCTTATGTAAACACCTCGGTGTACAATTGGTCAGTAAGACCTTGTTATTATTGCTGTTGACATTCCGGTAACCACCGATGGACGAGAACTTCGCCTTTTGGTCCGCCTCGTTTAATCGAGCAGGAAAATGGTTCTC
Source organism: Triticum aestivum (assembly GCF_018294505.1). NCBI lineage: Eukaryota > Viridiplantae > Streptophyta > Magnoliopsida > Poales > Poaceae > Triticum > Triticum aestivum. Next base: position 640,009,964 of record NC_057812.1, read on the forward strand.
TTCGTCCCTCGCCCTTGGTACCAACGTTGTTGGCGACATAACTGACAGACTATCCCCTGACATGCCTTTCCCTCATGACCGTGCAAGATGTCACCACCCTTCCTGCATTTAACCCACATGGTGGGCCCATAACCCACAGTTCCACTGGATCGAAACCTGACTCTCCTGTACATCCTTAATTCCGAAGTATCCTTTGCTCTTAACCTTGTGTGTTCTCATGAGCCACCCTCTGAGAGATGATCTATTCCCAATGCTTTGAGCCCCCCTTCTCATACTCTGTTCAGGTATCGATCATTTGTACATTCACATGAAACTTCCTATTGTACCTTCATACTTTGCTCTTGATGTTTTCTTAAGTATCGACTCGAGAGATACTTCTGTCACATTCCCTGAATTGTTCACGAGATGATTAACCCTATAAAGTTTAGTCCTCCTGAAGTTACCCATCACTTCCCCACTTAAATCTCGGGACGAGATTTCTTGTAGTGGAGGAGATTTGTAACACCCCGAGATTCATGCCACAGTAATCTCCCACTTCTCATGCCATGTCATCATGATTACCTTGCTAGTTACCACTTGTTCAAAACATCAAGTCCAAAATTCAAAAATTTCTCAAACATGAATACAAAAATGTTCATCATGTGCCAAATATTCCACAACTAATATTGGTGGTGAACCAACATTTTTGCAAAGGGTTTAAGTGGCCTAAACTACTTAAAATAGTGACCTAAGCAATAAATTAAATGCCCTTTTTAATTTATAAAATTGGCAACTATTCCAAAAGCCTCCCAACCTTTTTGAGGCAGTGCACTTTAATTCTTTGAGATTGTTTTGGCCAGTGGCATAATTTTGCAAAGTCAATTGTGGCAAAAAGAAAATGCAAAAGCTGCTGGAAAAGAAAAACAAAAAAACAAAGAAAAGGAAAAGCCCCCCTCAACTGGGCTGACTGGCCAGATGGCCACCGTGCCCCCCCATGGGCCTAGGCCCACCTCAACCAGCCGGCCCAGCTCCCCGCACCGCGCCCCCTTCCTGTTCCCCTGGTGCGCGCCGCTACAGGGGCGCCGTCCCCGCCGAACCACCTCGTCGTCGACGAGGAGGATAAGGTCGGCCCCTCCCCTCGACGCCTCGACCTCCTCCCCACCTACCTCCACCCACGCCCCGAACCCCCCTCGCCCTCTCCGCCTCTCCCTCTCCCACTCCTTCATTTTGGAGAGGAGGCCGACGCGGTCGCCGCCGTGCCTCGCCCGTCCTCGCGGCCATCGAGCGCCGTTCGCCTCGCCATCGTGTCCATCGTCTCTGATGTCGTCGTCTACCCCGTCCCCGTCCCTGAGCGCGAGCCGGGAGCCACTGCGGGGTGCGGATTGAGCCGCCCCCTTTCGCCTTTGTGCCGGCGAACTCCGTCATCTCCGACAACTGCTGCTGCTACTAATCTTACACCGGGCCACCTTGTGCCTCCCTGGTGAGCTCTCCTACATTCTCCCTCTCCTTGCCGACTTGGCGCGCTCCCTAGCTGCTTCCCCACGTGTGCCTGAACGCAGCGCCGCGGAGCTCGTCACCGGCGAGACTCCGGTGACCAAATGGTCACGGGCCAGTGCCCAGCGCACTCACCGCATCGTGTAGGCCTCGTCTAGCCGCGTGGTTTGCCCGCAAACGCCCCCCAGCCCCGATCCCGACGATGCCCGATCTCCGGCATCCGCTCCGCCGCTTGCCACCGTCGTCTCCGGCCGCCCCCGGCCCGGCTACCATCCCAGTTCGACGCGACATCTTCTCCCCGTTCGAACGCACCCGCCCGCGGCCATTTTGGCCGCCGGACGGCGAATTCCGGCGAGGTCCGGTGCCCCTCCGCCGCGGGAACGCTCACCGGAGCTCCCCAACACCGGCGCCGACGTGGACGTCCGGGTCCACCTCGCCAGGTCACTGCCCCGTGGCCCTAGTGGCCCGGCTAGCCCTATTGACCTAGTCAATGGCTGACTGGGCATCGCCCAGTCACTGCCAGTGGGTCCCCCCTGGGCCCTGTTGACTAGTCAACTAGTCTGTTGACCGCTGATGCAACAATGACGCCATGATGACGTCATATTTCCTTTTCTGTTATTTCTTAAATAATTCCAGAATATTGTTTAAACTTTAAAAATTCATAGAAAATAAACCGTAACTCCGATGAAAATGTTTTCTATATGAAAGTTGCCCAGAAAAATCCAACGAATCTGAAAATGCGGTCCGTTCAGCTGTCACATGCCTCTAGCATGCTGAACATGGAACATTTCCCCTCCGGTCATCTGTGTGACACGGGTTCGGAACCGGGAATACATTCCCGGTTGATTTCCCCCTTCACCTATATCGTGTAGCCATGCGTTAGGTCACTCCTGGCACAACATATTGCCACGTTCTGCTTTGTGATGCTATGTTTGCTTTATATTTACTGTTTCTTCCCCCTCTTCTCTTCGGTAGACCCCGAGACCGATGCCGCCCCTGTGATCGACTACGTCGACGATGACCCCTCCTTGCCAGAGCAACCAGGCAAGCCCCCCCTTTGATCATCCCGATATCGCCCATTCCATTCTCTCATGCTTGCATTAGATTTTGCTACTGTTATTGATTGCTCCTATTCTGATGCATAGCCTGCTTTTGTATCTGCTGTTGTACCTTATCTGATTATCCTAAACTGCTTAGTATAGGTTGGTTAGTGATCCATCAGTGACCCCCACCTTGTCCTTGTTGCCCCTGCTTCATCATTGAAGAACCGATCAACGGGACCGAAGACTAGGCCCCGGCACCGCACATCACTTTCCCCTTAGTTGCTCAACACTACTGGGTTACTATCGAGTACCGAGGGTGAGACCTCTATAGCACTTCTGATGTTAACCCTGTAGTGTAGCTATTCGGTCGTGGTCATCGAGGGTGATTCCACCTTAACCACTTCCGATATGACTCTGTCGTGCAACCCCTCAAGTGTGAACCTTGGGGGTGATTCCTCTTACGTTCACCTTGATGATTACATTGAGTGGAATTCACCGGGGGTGATTCCTCGGGTTTTCCCCTTGATGTTTAAACACACAGTTACTATGGTTACTATGACTTTACACTGAACCATGTTACTAAAGACGGGTCGACCCTGAGGGGTGCCCGCGCGAGCATAATTGCGAGTGATGAGGAGTCGGGTTGACTTGGAAGGTGCCCGTGAGATAATTACGAGGCGTGGCCGGGCATTCTTAGCCCTTGCCGCAAGTCCTCAAGACGGGGCAACGGGGTAACATCTTTCGTGAGTCTCTGCTTGTTACCGCGCGTTCCTAATCCACTACGATTTGGATATTTGATCCGAGGGGCCTCTGGCCTGATAGCACTAACCATCACGTGGGCATAGTATGGGCGTTCTGCGTCGTATGCATCAGCCGAAGCTTAATAGACGTCAGCGACTGAGCGGCGCGCGCCGGGTTGGACTGGTAAGCACCTACCTTTTTAAGGAGGTAGCTAGGTCTGCTCACCGGCCGCGTTCGTAACGTGCAGGAGTTTTCGGGGAGATGGCCCATGACCCCTGGGGGCATAGGTTTAGTCCGGCGTGCTGGCCTCTCTATTAAGCCTAGGTCGGGTTGCGGTGTATTGTTTGGCCGAGGCCGGGCATGACCCTGGAAAGTGTGTCCGGCCGGAGTTAAGCGAGCGTGGTGGGTAAGTTGGTGCACCCCTGCAGGGAAGAAAACATCTATCGATAGCCTGTCCTACGGTAACGGACACTTGGAGTTGTATCCCGATCGATACAACTAGAACTGGATACTTGTGATGAGAATTGGATTGTGATGACAACTGGATAGTATGGCTTTGGGATTTCTTTCTCGCAGGGAGTCGAGAAAGGATCTCCGGCCGAGGTTGATAACACCACTGCTACTTTACTTTATGCTACTCTACTCCCTCCTGTTTGCTGCAAGATGATGGTTTCCAGAAGATGCTAGTCTTCGATAGGACTAGGCCTTCTCTCTATTCTGGCATTTCTGCAGTCCAGTCCACATATACAGCCTTCCTTTGATAATGTTGCATCTGTAGTGTAGATCCTTGCTTGCGAGTACTTTGGATGAGTACTCACAGTTGCTTTGCTCCCTCCTTTTCCCCTTTTCCATTCTTCTCGGATGACGCAACCAGATGACGGAGTCCAGGAGCCAGATGACACCTTTGACGACTGCTACTACCCCGAGGGTGCCTACTACCACGTGACGGAGACCGCGGATGACCAGGAGTAGTTAGGAGGCTCCCAGGCAGGAGGCCTTGCCTTTTCGATCGTAGATGCTTTTGTGCTAGCCTTCTTAAGGCACTTTTCTAACTCATGTCTGGACTCAGATATTGTTGCTTCCGCTGACTCTTGTGTTTTCGAGCTTATGTATTCGAGCCCTCGAGGCCCCTGGCTTGTAATATAAAGCTTGTATTATTTTAATTTGTGTCTAGAGTTGTGTTGTGATATCTTCCCGTGAGTCCTTGATCTTGATCGTACACATTTGCGTGTATGATTAGTGTACGATTGAATCGAGGGCGGCACAGAAGGTGAGAGTGCGTATAATCCATGGACTCAACATTAGTCATAAATAACTCACATACTTATTGCAGAAATCTACAAGTCATCAAAAACCAAGCATTACGCGCATGCTCCTAGGGGGATAGATTGGTAGGAAAAGACCATCGCTCATCCCCGACCGCCACTCATAAGGAAGACAATCAAAGAAACACCTCGTGCTTCAAATTTGTCACACAATGGTTACCATACGTGCACGCTACGGGACTTGCAAACCTCAACAGAAGTATTTCTCAAATTCACAATTACTCAACTAGCACAACTCTAATATCACCATCTTTATATCTCAAGACAATCATCAAGTATCAAACTTCTCATAGTATTCAATGCACTATATATGAAAGTTTTTATTATATCCCTCTTGGATGCCCATCATATTAGGACTAGTTTCATAACCAAAGAAAATTACCAAGCTGTTCTAAAAACTCCCAAAATAATATAAGTGAAGCATGAGAGTTCATTTATTTCTTCAAAATAAAACCACCACCGTGCTCTAAAAAGATATAAGTGAAGCACTAGAGCAAATGACAAACTACTCCAAAAGATATAAGTGAAGATCAATGAGCAGTCGAATAATTATGCAACTATGTGAGGACTCTCTAACATTTAAGAATTTCAGATCTTGGTGTTTTATTCAAACAGCAAGCAAAGAAAAATAAAATAAAATGACGCTCCAAGCAAAACACATATCATGTGGCGAATAAAAATATAGCTCCAAGTAAAGTTACCGATGAAGGAAGACGAAAGAGGGGATGCCATCTGGGGCATCCCAAAGCTTAGGCTCTTGGTTGTCCTTTAATATTACCTTGGGGTGCCTTGGGCATCCCCAAGCTTAGGCTCTTGCCACTCTTTATTCCATAGTCCATCGAATCTTTACCCAAAACTTGAAAACTTCACAGCACAAAACTCAACAGAAAACTCGTAAGCTCCGTTAGTATAAGAAAGCAAATCACCACTTTTGTTACAGTTGTGAACTCATTCTAAATTCATATTGGTGTAATATCTACTGTATTCCAACTTCTCTGTGGTTCATACCCTCCTATACTACTCATAGATTCATGAAAATAAGCGAACAACACAATGAAAACAGAATCTGTCAAAAACAGATCAGTCTATAGTAATCTGTATCAAACATATAATTCTCTAACCCCAAAAATTCTGAAATAAATTGGTGCACGTGAGTAATTTGTCTATTGATCATCTTCAAAAAGAATCAACCTAATCGCGCTCTCCAGTAGAAAATGGCAGCAAAACTCGTGAGCGCTAAAGTTTCTGTTTTTTACAGCAAGATCGCAAAGACTTCACCCAAGTTTTCCCAAAGGTTCTACTTGGCACAAACAGAGGCTAGATGAATTATTTATTACTAAATAGGAGTAAAAATCAAAGAACAAAACTAAAATTGGGTTGCCTCCCAACAAGGGCTATCGTTTAACGCCCCTAGCTAGGCGTGATGATTTCAATGATGCTCACATAAAAGATAAGAATTGAAACAAAAAGAGAGCATCAAGAAGAATAGGACTAGCACATTTAAGCCTAACCCACTTCCTATGCATAGGGATTTTGTGAGCAAACAACTTATGGGAACAATAATCAACTTGCATAGGAAGGTAAAACAAGGATAACTTCAAGATTTTAAGCACATGGAGAGGAAACTTGATATTATTGCAATTCCTACAAGCATATGTTCCTCCCTCATAATAATTTTTAGTAGCATAATGAATTAATTCAACAATATAGCCATCACATAAAGCATTCTTTTCATTATCTACAAGCATAGAAAATGTACTACTCTCCACATAAGCAAAGTTCTCATTCAGAATAGTAGTAGGAGCAAACTCAACAAAATTATCATGTGAGGCATAATCCAATTAAAAACTAAAATCATGATGAAAAGTTTCATGGTTATCATTATTCTTAATATCATACAAGTCATCACAATAATCATCATAGATAACAACTTTGTTCTCATAACCAATTGAAACCTCTTCCGAAATAGTGGAATCATCACTAAATAAAGTCATGACCTCTCCAAATCCACTTTCATAATTATCACAATAAGATTCAACATCCTCCAAAATAGTGGGATCATTACTTCTTAAAGTTGACACTCTTCCAAACCCACTTTCATCAATATAATCATCATAAATAGGAGGCATGCTATCATCATAATAAATTTTCTCATCAAAACTTGGGGGACAAAAAATATCATCTTCATCAAACATAGCATCCCCAATCTTGTGGCTTTGCATATCATTAGCATCATGGATATTCAAAGAATTCATACTAACAACATTGCAATCATGCTCATCATCCAAATATTTAGTGCCAAACATTAATGCATTCTTCTTCTAACACTTTGGCATAATTATCGGAATCCTTATTTTCACGAAAGATATTAAAAAGATGAAGCATATGAGGTACCCTTAATTCCATTTTTTGTAGTTTTCTTTTATAGACTAAACTAGTGATAAAACAAGAAACACAAATATTCGATTGCAAGATCTAAAGATATACTTCAAGCACTAACCTCCTCGGCAACGGAGCCAGAAAAGAGCTTGATGTCTACTACACAACCTTATTCTTGTAGACGTTGTTGGGCCTCCAAGTGCAGAGGTTTGTAGGACAGTAGAAAATTTTCCTCAAGTGGATGACCTAAGGTTTATCAATCTGTTGGAGGCATAGGATGAAGATAGTCTCTCTCAAGCAACCCTACAACCAAATAACAAAGAGTCTCTTGTGTCCCCAACACACCCAATACAATGGTAAATTGTATAGGTGCACTATTTCGGCGAAGAGATGGTGATACAAGTGCAATACGGATGGTAGATATAGGTTTTTGTAATCTGAAAATATAAAAACAGCAAGGGGTAAAAGTGAGCACAAACGGTATTGCAATGCTAGGAAACAAGGCCTAGGGTTCATACTTTCACTAGTGCAAGTTCTCTCAACAATAATAACATAATTGGATCATATAACTATACCTCAACATGCAACAAAGAGTCACTCCAAAGTCACTAATAGCGGAGAACAAACGAAGAGATTATGGTAGGGTACAAAACCACCTCAAAGTTATTCTTTCTGATCGATCTATTCAAGAGTTTGTACTAGAATAACACCTTAAGACACAAATCAACCAAAACCCTAATGTCACCTAGATATTCCAATGTCACCTCAAATATCTGTGGGTATGATTATAAGATATGCATCACACAATCTCAGATTCATCTATTCAACCAACATAAAGAACTTCAAAGAGTGCCTGATATGTCCATTTTGCATCATGCTTTTATATCGATATTTATTGCATTATGGGCTGTTATTACACATTATGTCACAATACTTATGCCTATTCTTTCTTATTTTACAAGGTTTACATAAAGAGGGAGAATGTCGGCAGCTAGGATTCTGGGCTGGAAAAGGAGCAAATATTAGAGACCAATTCTACACAGCTCCAAAAGTCCTGAAACTTCACGGAAGTCATTTTCAGAATATATAAAAAAATACCGAGCGCAAGAAGTTCCGGAGGGGGGCCACGCCCTACCCCCTGGGTGCGCCCCCTGCCTCGTGGCCCTCCGATGCCCATCTTCTGCTATATGGAGTATTTCGATGAGGAAAAAATCATAAGCCAGCTTTCGGGACAAGACTCCGCCGCCACGAGGCAGAACCAATCTAGGGCTCCGACGGAGCTATTCTGCCGGGGAAACTTCCCTCCGGGAGGGGGAAATCATCGCCATCATCATCACCAACGCTCCTCTCATCAGGAGAGGGCAATCTCCATCAACATCTTCACCAGCACCATATCCTCTCAAACCCTAGTTCATCTCTTGTATCCAATTCTTGTCTTTAAGTCCGGGACTGGTACCTGTGGGTTGCTAGTAGTGTTGATTACTCCTTGTAGTTGATGCTAGTTGGTATATTTGGTGGAAGATCATATGTTCAGATCCTATATGCATATCAATACCCCTCTGATTATGAACATGAATATGCTTTGTGAGTAGTTACATTTGTTCCTGAGGACATGGGAGAAGTCTTGCTATTAGTAGTCATGTGAATTTGGTATTCGTCAATATTTTGATGAGATGTATGTTGTCTCTCCTCTAGTGGTGTTATGTGAACGTTGACTACATGACAATTCACCATTATTTGGGCCTAGAGGAAGGCATTGGGAACTAATAAGTAGATGATGGGTTGCTAGAGTGACATAAGCTTAAACCCTAGTTTATGCGTTGCTTCGTAAGGGGATGATTTGGATCCATATGTTTCATGCTATGGTTAGGTTTAGCTTAATACTTTTGTTGTAGTTGCGGATGCTTGCAATAGAGGTTAATCATGTGTCCTCGGGAGCGCTTTTCTCTATATAAGAATTTGTCCAGGCTGGTCCTTTGCTACAAAAGTATTGGGCCACCTTGCTGCACTTTATTTACTTTTGTTACTTGTTGCTCGTTACAAATTATCTTATCACAAAATTATCTATTACCTATAATTTCAGTGCTTGCAGAGAATACCTTGCTAAAAACCGCTTATCATTTGCTTCTGCTCCTCATTACTTATCGAAAGGACTACGATATATCCCCTATACTTGTGGGTCATCAAGACTCTTTTCTGGCGCTGTTGCCGGGGAGTGAAGTGCCTTTGGTAGGTGGAATTTGGTAAGGAAAAATTTATATAGTATGCTGAAATTTACTGTCACTTGTTGCTCTGGAAAGTAATCCTTTGAGGGGCTTGTTCGGGGTATCTTCACCCCAACCACTAGAGCAAAGAGTTGCTCCTCAACCTATTGAACCTACTGAAAATGAAAATGTATAATTTGAGATTCCTTCAGGTATGATAGAAAAACTGCTAGCTAATCCTTTTGCAAGAGACGGAACAATGCATCCTGATGAGCACCTAATATATGTGGATGAAGTTTGTGGATTATTTAAGCTTGCAGGTGTGCCCGATGATATTATTAAGAAGAAGGTCTTCCCTTTTTCTTTAAAGGGAGATGCATTTACATGGTATAGGCTATGTGGTGATAGGGGATCATGGAACTACAAATGATTGAAATTGGAATTTCATCAGAAGTTTTATCCTATGCATATTGTTCATCGTGATCGCAATTATATATATAATTTTTGGCCTCGCGAAGGAGAAAGCATCACTCAAGCTTGGGGGAGCACTAGTGCAGAACCGGGCAATAGCACCGGTTCATAAGGGGTTTTAGTCCCGGTTCGGTAACCGACACTAAATTGTAGGCACTAAAGCCCCCCCCCTTTAGTACCAGTTCAGCACGAACCGGTGCTAAAGGGCAAACACGTGGCACGAGCCAGCTCCGTGGGCGTGTAGGACATTAGTACCGGTTGGTAACACCAACCGGTACTAAATGTTTTGGTGTGTTTTGGTTTTATTTTTTATTTTTACTTTAATTTTGTGTTTTCAATTTAATTTAGTGATTGTTTTACATTATAATGAGTTGTTAAATCATTAGATGATTAGTTTGACTGGATGCGTGTGGATCCTAGCTAAGTCATCAAGTATATGTCATATCCATATTATATATACTTGATCACCTACTTAAGTGATCGAGGTAATATGGATATGGCATATACTTGATCACTTAGCTAGAATCCATCCAGTTGAAACAAATATGCAATTTCTTTCATAAATGATATAATAACTCATCATCATCATCATCATATTAATTAATATAAAAACTCTTGCATCATATATATCATCACCAACGGTTTTCGTAGCAAAGATATCATCGAGTTCAACATGGTAATGATATTATAAGCGTTCATAACACCACAAAAGCAAATCACTCTTTGAGATTAAGTTCAGGAAGAAGAACACGGACATGAGAGGACAAGTACTAAGAGCATGAACTAGCTAATTAATCACTCCTGCTGCTCTCTCTTAGGTAAAATAGCATAGAACATGTATAGCTTTGCTGATTCATCATATTGGAGCATGCAGATGAACCTGTCTCCTAATCGTGGGTTGCGCTTCTGATTGCTGCCCCCTGGCACTTCTCTGTGATCGTTCACAATTTTGCTCCAGTCTTTTACTATTAAGCATTCCTCGCTATTAGAAATCCTGAATGCACTAAAGTGCATTGTAGGATATCTTGGCCGTAAGCTAACAATATTTGTGGTACCTTTAGTCTCGATCCAATCAGGCACAACATTCATCGGTAGTCCCTGTTGAAGAACATCGTATAGTAACATACTTAGCAATGAAGTTTAGCTTAAAAATAATAATGTATGCAAAAGATGCACTGAGGAGAAATAGTAGAAATCTTACCATCTTTCCTAAATATATGTGACCGGAGTTCAGTACGAACACTATTGGTCGCACGTTTTGAGTACTAACATTTCTAAGTGCAGGAAAGAAATTTGTCTTGACAGCATCAAGATCCTCAAGCCATGAAACATAATGACTTGTCTCCTCGCAATTTAGTTCATCCCTAGGACAGTGGACGGTCCTGTCTACCAAGCGCCGGACATGTTTGCTTGATTGGAAGTAAGCTGTCAATATAAATTGAGATCTATTAATTATTCAACTGGTTCAAATAATCTCATATCGAAGACATAAATATGGTTGAGAAACTCACATAATGGTAGAACTGGAGGCGTCTGCACATCGACCCAGATGTCTCTATTACCTTCAATATCATCTTTCGGACGAATATCAAAGGTGATAACCATATCAGGCTCAAATGCATAAGCCTTGCATAGTGCTTGCCAAGTTTTGCATTCAAAATTGGTGTATGTGTCTGCATTGTATAATTTGACGTTGAAGGTATAACCATGCTCTGTCTTCAAGTAAACTCCTTTTACCTCCATAGTTTCGTTAGGACTGAAACCTATCTTATCCAAGAAAAATAATTCTTGCATGCAGGGGATACGCTAGTAGAATAGTGAAAAATTAAAATTAAAAGGTGAAGCAAATGAAGCATAAGTCATGCTTAATTATGAAAAAAATACTTGTCGTTGTGACTTACTGTATCCACTTCGAAGTTCTCATCCAGCTTGATGCTGAAGCGTCTATCATCAACTAGAAAATTTCTGCCGCACATGCCGTGCTGGTCTTCGCAGTATTCGCACATAATGAAATTGTGTTCGTCATCAGACGACATTCCTATGTTCATAGGTGAAACATTAAACACTTATTAGTTCTATTAATTCAACTAATTCTGTTAATTCAACTAGTTCAACTAAGCACTTACGAAGAATATACCTAATTAATTGAACTAATTCAACTAACTAGTTCAACTAATTAATTCAACTAAACTAGTTCTATTAATTAGATAATGAAATCTCATATAACTAAATTAAATATATATCTAACATATAACTTATATCTAATATCTAACATATATGTTCATATATAGGTGAAACATTAAACACTTACTAGTTCTATTAATTCAACTAAATAAACTAGTTCTATTAATTGAACTAAATAAACTAGTTCTATTAATTCAACTAAGCATTTACTAAAAATAAACTAGTTCTATTAATTTCTTACTAAAATAAAGTAGGTAGTTCTATATAGTAATATTTTGATTAGATCATCAAATCTCATATACCTAAATTTTCTTACTAAAAATAAACTTGTTCTATTAATTTTCATACTAAAAATAAACTAGTTATATTAATTCAACTAGTTCAAATCTCATATATATACCTAATTAATATCTAGCTATAATAATTCAACTAGTTCAACTTGTTCTAATTCATGTAAAATATATTTGACATTAATATTTAACATCTTTTCCATATAATTCATCTAACATTAACATTCTAACATTATTATCTACGTAATTTATCTAACATTAATCTAAACAACAGAAAATAGAATAAGTAAAAACAATGTGTGTGTGTATGTATGTGTGTGTGTGGTGTGTGTGTGTCTCTCTGTGTGTGTGTGTGTGTGTGATGTGTGTGTGTGTGTCTCTGTGTGTGTGTGGTGTGTGTGTGTCTCTCTCTGTGTGTGTGTGTACGACCGGGGGGCGGCGGGCGACGACGGGGGGACGGGCGCGGCGGGCGAGGGGCGTCGGCGACGTACGGGCGCGACGGGGGCGACGGGCCGGGCGGTGACGGCGACGACGAGTGGCGGGGGCGACGGCGGTGACGGCGACTATGGGTAGCGTGGGCGACGGCGGTGACGGCGACGACGGGCGGCGAGGGCGGCACGTGATGGGGCGACGGGCGCGGCGAAGAAGTTTGGATCGAGAAGAACTACTAGTGGGAGAAACTGATTTTTTCGTAGGTTCCATATATATAGGAGGGGTCTTTAGTGCCGGTTGGAGCCACCAACCGGTACTAAAGCCCAATTTTCGCCAGGCCAAGGGGCGGGAAACGGCCCCTTTAGTACCGGTTCGTGCCACAAACCGGTACTAAAGACCCCCCCCTTTAGTACCGGTTGGAGCCACCAACCGGTAATAAAGGTTGTGCGCTACCACCGGCGGTGCACAATGTTTAGTCCCACCTCGCCGAGCGAAGGGCAACCGCACTGGTTTATAAACCCAGCCGCGGCTGCTCCTTCGAGGTTCTCTATATAGCAGGCTTCTGGGCCTAATTAACTAGGGCGCGCTGCCCTGTGAGCCTGCTGGCCCTTCTGGGCCTGCATTTGCACACCCTAGATCTGGCAAGCCCACTGGGCAGCGCGCCAACAAATTTTTTATATAGTTTTTTCTTTTCTGCATTATTTATTTTCTTATATTTATTTTTGAGTAGTTTTTATATAGTTTTTTTCTTTTCTGCATTATTTATTTTCTTCTATTTATTTTTGAGTAATTTTTTGTATAATTTTTTTATTTTCTGCATTATTTCTTTTCTTCTATTTATTGTCTTCTGGAAATTGAATGATGCATACTGAACACAAAAGAAGTCCAGAGTTCAAATAAGTTTAAAAAACATTGAGGTGGCCGTGTAACAGATGAGTTCTCGTCCGAAACCCTGATACTCTGAAGGAGTTTGTCCAGTTTGTACGCGAAGTGCGTCCAGTTTTTGTCGTGACCCTCTCTACTCTTTCGCGCATGCTATGCGGGTGATATGATGATACCATGCCAAGTTTCAACATTTTCAGGATTCATTTTGTAGTGATTTTCAATTTCACAGTCATTTAGCTCTCTAAACAATTAGGTAAATGACCGAAAAACAACAAATGATGTCAGAACATGTTGGAAATTGATGACGTCGCTTTGAATGCTGCATACTGAACACAAAAGAAGTCCGGAGTTCAAATAAGTTTAAAAAACATTGAAGTGGCCATGTAACAGATGAGTTCTCGTCCGAAACCCTGATACTTCGAAAGAGTTTGTCCAGTTTGTACACGAAGTGCGTCCAGTTTTTGCCGTGACCCTCTCTACTCTTTCGCGCATGCTATGCGGGTGATATGATGATACCATGCCAAGTTTTCAACATTTTCAGGCATTTTGTAGTGATTTTCAATTTAACGGTCATTTAGCTCTCTAAACAATTAGGTAAATGACCGAAAAACAACAAATGATGTTAGAACATGTTGGAAATTGATGACGTCGCTTTGAATGCTGCATACTGAACACAAAAGAAGTCCGGAGTTCAAATAAGTTATTAAAAATAAAAAAGAGGTGCAATGCTGGTTAATTTGCTTCAAGCCATTTGGAATAGTGTAGACTGCACTGCACATAGCTCAGTGCAATCTATGCTATTCTGCAAGGCTTGAAGCTAATCAACATGCAGGTGAGCATTGCAACTCTTCATCATTGTTTGTGCACTCACGGCTTATAAACCGCTCATATTGCCTCTCTCTTAGCGAGGTGGGACTAAAAATCAGCTTACAAAGAAACTATAGTACCGGTTCATTTCATGAACCGGTACTAAAGGTCTTCGTGGGGGCCCCAGCCTGACCATAGCCTGACACAGCCTCATTAGTACCGATTTGTGGCATGAACCAGTACTAAAGGTTGCCCACGAACTGGTACTAATGATGCCCGCCCTCCTAGCCATTGGAACAGGCACTAATGGTCACATTAGTGCCGGCTCAAATTCAAACCGGCACTAATGTGCTTCACATTTGACCCTTTTTCTACTAATGGAGGCTTAAATCAATGTTATATTCATGCCCCAATCATGAGCTCCCAAGAGAAATAATTATTCAAAATTTATATGCTCGTCTTTCGGATAATAATCGCACCATGCTCGATACTTCTTGTGCTGGCTATTTTATGATGAAGACTATTGAATTCAAATGGGATTTATAGGAAAGAATTAAACGCAACTCTGAAGATTGGGACCTCGACGAAGGTAAGAAGTCAGGTATGACACCTAAGTTTGATTGTGTTAAATCTTTTATGGATACCGATGTTTTTTTTCTAAATTTAGCACTAAATATGGACTTGACTCTGAAATAGTAGCTTCTTTCTGTGAATATTTTGCTACTCATGTTGATCTCCCTAGGGAGAAGTGGTTTAAATATCATCCTCCCATAGAAGTAAAAGTAGCTGCACCTATTAAAGTTGAAGAAAAGACTGTCACTTATAATGATCCTATTGTTCCTACTGCTTATGTTGAGAAACCACCTTTTCCTGTTAGGATGAAAGATCATGCTAAAGCTTCAACTGTGGTTCGTAAAAGAAATATTAGAACCTATACACCTCCTGAGCAAATTAAAGTTGAACCTAATATTGCTATTGTTAAAGATCTCTTGTGTGATAATATTGATGGGCATGTTATTCATTTCTGTGATGAGATTGCTAGAATTGCTAAACCTTGTGCTAAAGATAAACATAGACCCGTGGTAGGCATGCCTGTTATTTCTGTTAAAATAGGAGATCATTGTTATCATGGCTTATGTGATATGGGTGCCAGTGCTAGTGCTATACCTCATGACTTATACAAGGAAATTATGCATGATATTGCACCTGCTGAGATAGAAGATATTGATGTCACAATTAAACTTGCCAATAGAGATACTATTTCACCAATTGGAATTGTTAGAGATGTTGAAGTCTTGTGTGGGAAAACTAAATATCCTGCTGATTTTCTTGTTCTTGGTTCCCCACAAGATAGCTTTTGTCCCATTATATTTGGTAGACCCTTCTTGAACACAGTTAATGCTAAGATAGATTGCGAACAGGATGTTGTTACTATTGGTTTAGGTGATATGTCTCATGAATTTAATTTCTCTAAATTTTGTAGACAACACCGTGAGGAGGAATTGCCTGGTAAAGATGATATTATTGGTCTTGCTTCTATTGCCGTGCCTCCTAGTGATCCTTTAGAACAATATTTGCTAGACCATGAAAATGATATGTTTATGAATGAAAGAAGGGAAATGGATGAAGTATTCTTTAAACAGGAACCCATCTTGAAAGACAATTTGCCTGTTGAAATTCTAGGGGATCCTCCTCCACCCAAGGGTGATCCCGTGTTTGAGCTCAAACCATTACACGATACTCTTAAATATTTATCTTGATGAGAAAAAGATATATCATGTTATTATTAGTGCTAACCTTTCAGAGCATGAAGAAGAGAGATTATTAAAAAATCTGAAGAAGCATCGTGCTGCTATTGGATATACTCTCGATGATCTTAAGGGCATTAGTCCCACACTATGTCAACACAAAATAAATTTGGAGAAAGATGCCAAACCAGTTCGTGATCACCAATGACAGCTGAATCCTAAGATGAAAGAAGTGGTAGGAAAGGAAATACTAAAGCTCCTCGAGGCAGGTATAATTTATCCCGTTGCTGATAGTCAGTGGGTAAGTCTTGTCCATTGTTTCCCCAAAAAGGGAGGTATTATTGTCGTTCCTAATGATAAAGATTAATTGATTCCGCAAAGAATTATTACAGGTTATAGGATGGTAATTGATTTCCGCAAATTAAATAAGGCTACTAAAAAGATCATTACCCCTTACTTTTTATTGATCAAATGCTAGAAAGATTATCCAAACATACACCTTTTTGCTTTCTAGATGGTTATTCTGGTTTCTCTCAAATACCTGTGTCAGCTGATGATCAATCTAAGACCACTTTTACTTGCCCGTTCGGTACTTTTGCTTATAGACGTATGCCTTTTGGTTTATGTAATGCACCTGCTACCTTTCAAAGATGCATGATGGCTATATTCTCTGACTTTTGTGAAAAGATTTGTGAGGTTTTCATGGATGATTTCTCCGTCTATGGATCCTCTTTTGATGATTGCTTAAGCAACCTTGATCGAGTTTTGCAGAGATGTGAAGAAACTAACCTTGTCTTGAATTGGGAGAAGTTCCACTTTATGGTTAATGAAGGTATTGTCTTGGGGCATAAAGTTTCTGAAAGAGGTATTGAAGTTGATAAAGCTAAGGTTGATGCTATTGAAAAGATGCCATGTCCCAAGGACATCAAAGGTATAAGAAGTTTCCTTGGTCACACCGGCTTTTATAGGAGGTTCATTAAGGACTTCTCAAAAATTTCTCAGCCTCTTACTAATTTATTACAAAAATACATACCATTTGTTTTTGATGATGATTGTGTAGAAGCATTTGAAATACTTAAGAAAGCATTAATCTCTGCACCTATTGTTCAGCCACCTAATTGGAATTTACCCTTTGAAATTATGTGTGATGCTACTGATTATGCTGTAGGTGCTGTTCTAGGGCAAAGAGTTGATAAGAAATTAAATGTTATTCAATATGCTAGTAAAACTCTAGACAATGCTTAGAGAAATTATGCTACTACTGAAAAGAATTCTTAGCAGTTGTATTTGCTTGTGATAAGTTCAGACCTTATATTGTTGATTCTAAAGTAACTATTCACACTGATCATGCTGCTATTAAATATCTTATGGAAAAGAAGGATGCTAAACCTAGACTTATTAGATGGGTTCTCTTGCTACAAGAATTTGATTTGCATATTATTGATAGAAAGGGAGCTGAGAACCCCATTGCAGACAACTTGTCTAGGCTAGAGAATGTTCTTGATGACCCACTACCTATTGATGATAGTTTTCCTAATGAATAATTAAATGTCATAAATACTTCTCACACTGCTCCATGGTAGGATGATTATACTAACTAGTCGTCAACCCGTGCTTCTGCACGGGCTAGCCATATTAATAATCAAATTACACATTTAGGTAACATTTGTTAGTTGTAAAACCTTTTACAAATTGCATAAGATTTATATGAATTTCCATTAGAAACATTACTATTTCGAACATGTAATAATGGGGGCTATAACTCCCTGAGAAAAACAGGTACAATAAGTCGTAGGACCAGAAGTTACATATATTTTGATTAATTTGGATTGTTCTCTACAGGTTTATTAGCACCATCATTTCATTAAGATTGTCATGAATGATACTACTGGTCTGAATTATATGCTTGACAGTCGTATATTGGTTTCTGTCTATCAGTTAGCCAATAAAATAACAGCAGCACCTATTAAAGAAATTCTTTTCCAAACTGAAAGGACAATAAGGAATAGAATTACACATGGGGTTTTGTCCAAAATAAAAATATATGTGAAGATATTAGGCAGACAATGTCAATATACAAAATTTGTTTTGATAGTCTGATGTGAATTCTATATAAAAATATGTTAATTCACTTTACAACAGACTGGCAGAAATTTGAAATCATAAGTACCACCCGTACATCTCAGAGATATTAGATAGAATGTATAAAATGAGATGAAATAATGACTGCATCTTGCATAAATCATAAGATCTTTTCTAATAGCAACCTACAACTGTACATAGAGTACATAACAATGAAGCATCTAGTCAATCAGTAGTTTAAAGATAAAAAGAAGAATAATAAAATTCCTACCCAGAATCCCACAGAACTTACAACAAGTCTACAAAATGACATAAAGCACCAATAATCATTTCGGTAATATAAATCTATTTACTCTTATAGACTCTCCATAGGATTTTACCATGTTATCCTGCTGCTGTGATGTGTGGCATTCAAATATTATTTGACTGTCATCTACTTTCAGCGCACTCCGCATGTTATTAAGTCTATTAGAACATCTGGTGACATTGTTCTCAACATTCAGTTTCATGCAAAAAAAATTCAACAATTATGTACTTCATTATGAAACAAACGATCACCGTACTTCCATGTTGTTCATTCATGGAATTATGTAGTTTCGTATCTATGCAACATCAATTGCATATTGTTTCCTTCAGATTTTAAAAGCTACAGAACAATTTTTGTAAATAGGTGGCTTACTCTGTAGACAATGAAAACTTCGGAACTGATCTCCGGCCCAAAGCTGGGTGCATCATGTGTCCACTTTCTTGCACTCGACCATGGCATGCTTGCGCTGCGCTTCTCATAATCCAAAGGAGCATATCAGAATAATGTTGACATGTTGGTGTGTACGAGACCCTGATCTCAGAACTTGCAAAAAAACTGTCTTTTGGGCTCTCATCATACAACTTTTCTCCATCCATGTCAAGGCAAGATAGATCCGAACATGATCATGGATTTATGTTGGAAAAGCTATCATACTGGTTAACCAAAGAATTTTTTTAGGATCAAACCTTCAACACACATGTGAGAAGAAGAAATAATCTGTGCTGGGTACGATGCCTAAAGAGCAGATCAAATTCTGTAGGATTTAGGCACATACCTGTGAAGATGATTTCGTTAGGATCAAGCCTACAACAAACATGTGAGACGAAGAAATAATCTGAGCTTGGTACGATGCCTGAAGAGCAGATCAAATACTTTAGGATTTAGCAACATGCCTGTGAATAGGAAACAAATCCAGCCTCTCCATGCTTAATAGCACTACACGAATTTCCATTGACGGAAATTAGGAAAGAGCTAGGAAAGAAACAGATCGTATTTTGCCTTTGCTTGGTCGGTTGTTCACCTAAATCAGCACTCATGGAATCATAGAAGTATATATGATAGAATAATGAAAATATAATTAAGATCTTCCACAAACAAACCTGGAGCTTGATGTTGCTCTTGTGGACAAAAAACCTCCAAGCTCATTTCTATGCCCTGCCACTTATTCCTTTGTTGCCGAATCCAACTGTATTAGTCCTTCGTGGGCTTCCAAATTCATTGGCTAGGAAGAGATGTTGATGGCGAGGAGGAAGATTGGGGAGAGCATCCAATGATTGGGCAGGAACACATGAGCTATGGCTAGAAGGAAAGATTGGCAAGACTTTCTCAAGGCTCGTCGATTGGGCAGGAGCTGTCCAGGGACAGAACTGCGTGCTTTAATATTCTTTGCAACCTGTAGAAGAGTTTGGCAAGGAAAAGGCTTTCCGTCGAACAATGGGCATGGACTCCATTAGAAACTTGATCGTATATAACTGATAGGGAAATCAGATGGGTAACTCTCCAGGAAGATTATGGTGATAGGAGTCTTCTCAGTTCATTTTTTGCTAAATTATGTTTTAGACGTGAAGATTAACGTGGATAAAAATATAAGATAGATCGACAGATCTACACCATAATAATTTGGCCCCACCAGATAAACGATTCCTAAATTCTAATTAATGTAGGATTTTCTAGGAAGTCCATGATTAGTATAGGTATAGATTATATTGTTGCTAAATTTATACCACCTAGTTTCCCATACCAGCAAAAGAAAAAGTTTTTCTATGATTTGAGACATTACTTTTGGGATGACCCACATCTTTATAAAGGAGTAGATGGAGTTATTAGATGTTGTGTACCTGAGCATGAATAGGAACAGATCCTACGCAAGTGTCACTCCGAAGCTTATGGGGGACACCATGCTGGAGATAGACTGCACATAAGGTATTGTAATCCGATTTTTATTGGCCTACTCTCTTCAAGGATGCCCGTAAGTTTGTTGTATCTTGTGATGAACATCAAATAATTGGTAATATTAGTGACTTCAAGAAATGCCTATGAATTATTCACTTGTTATTGAACCATTTTATGTTTGGGGCTTTGATTATATGTGACCTTTTCCTGCCTCCAATGAATACACATATATTTTAGTTGATGTTGATTACGTCACTAAGTGGGTAGAAGCTATTCCAACTAGTAGTGCTGATCATAACACCTCTATTAAGATGCTTAAAGAAGTTATTTTTCCAAGGTTTGGAGTCCCTAGATATTTAATGACTGATGGTGGTTCACATTTTATTCATGGTGCTTCCCGTAAAATGCTTGCCGAGTATGATGTTAATCATAGAATTGCATCATCTTATCACCCACAGTCTAGTGGTCAAGTAGAATTGAGCAACAGAGAGCGTAAATTAATTTTGCGAAAGACTGTTAATAGATCTAGAAAGAATTGGTCCAAGAAACTTGACGATGCTTTGTGGGCCTATAGAAATGCATATAAAAATCCTAAGGGTATGCCTCCGTATAAAATGGTTTATGGTAAAGCATGGCATTTACCTCTTGAGCTAGAACATAAGGCATATTGGGCCATTAAAGAGCTCAATTATGATTTCAAACTTGCCGGTGAGAAGAGGTTATTTGACATTAGCTCACTTGATGAATGGAGAACCCAAGCCTATGAGAATGCCAAATTGTTTAAAGAAAAATTTAAAAGATGGCATGACAAAAGGATACAAAAGCGTGAGTTTAATGTAGGTGATTATGTATTGTTATACAACTCCCGTTTAAGATTTTTTGCAGGAAAACTTCTCTCTAAATGGGAAGGTCCTTACATTATCGAGGAGGTCTATCGTTCCGGTGCCATAAAAATCAACAACTTCGAAGGCACAAATCCGAAGGTGGTGAACGGTCAAAGAATTAAACATTATATCTCAGGTAATCCTATAAATGTTGAAACAAATGTTATTGAAATCGTAACCCCGGAGGAATACATAAGGGACACTTTCCAAAATGTTTCAGACTCCGAAAAGGAATAGGTATGTGGTACGGTAAGTAAATCGACTCCAAAATAGTTCTAATGGCAATTTTCTTCCATTTTTGGAATATTTAGAAAAATAGAAAAGTAAGAAGCAGTCCGGGAAGGACACGAGGGCTCCACGAGGGTGGAGGGCGCGCCCTACCCCCCTGGGCGCGCCCCTACCTCGTGGGCACCTCGTGTGCTCTCCGGACTCCGTTTTCTTACATGTTACGTATTTTGGTCGGTAAAAATTCATTATATAATCTCCCGAAGGTTTTGACTCCCGTATCACGCAAATATCTCTCGTCTTTGTTTTGAGTTGTTTTTCTGACAGATCTAGGTCGTCATGTCGTCTTCAAGTGCCCCCAAGGACAAGTTTTTCGAGAAGGTCATCAACCCTTACCTCGTGGAAGTGCTCCAACACCCTCAAACCATTGAGATGTGTGAGGGGGTGCTGCACATCCGTGATGCTGAGGGACCAAGGAGGCCGGAAGCATGGAGACAAGGCTCAAGGCAATGGAGCAACAAGTTTTCAAGTGCCGGGAGATGGTGGAACGCGGACTCGACACCAACCATATGATGATCGCGGAGTTCACCAATAACCACAAGCTGGATGACAAGAACATTAGGGAGACTATCTTCAAGCTTCACGAGAAGATTGAGCACCTCCAAGCCAAAATCTATGACCTGCAAAACCAAAACTGTGAGTATGAATATAGATTCAAAAGGATGAGTTTGGCTGCAGATTTGAGGATCCAGGAGACTCGATCGTCCTTCTATGATGGCGAGCCTATGCCTTGGAAGAAGGACGACAAGTCTACATCATCAACAACTCCACCCTCTCCACCAACAAAGAAGAATTGAGTATCTGGTATGGGCACTCCCCTTGGCAACTGCCATGCTTGGGGGAGTGCCCCGGTATCGTATCACCATCAATTTTATCTTTACCGCTTTTCTTAGTTCGATCCTTTTGATAATATTTTGATCTAGTAGAATATAAGTTCTTAGTATGATCTAGTTGTGATTTTTGCCTTATGATCCTTCTATGTAAGTTGATTATTGTTGAGTCAAGGGCTTGATTATTGTGCCAAGATTTTGAGTGAATAAAATAAAAGAGAAAGAATAAAAAGAAATAAAAGAGATCATATGGATCTTATGGAGAGTAATGAGCTCACGTAGAAAGAGTATGATGAATAAAAGTTGTTGAGAGTTGACAAACATAGTTTTGGTCATCGTTGCAATTAGTAGGAAGTAATAAAGAAAGAGAGGTCTTCACATATAAATAAACTATCTTGGACATCTTTTATGATTGTGAGCACTCATTAAAATATGACATGCTAAAGAGTTGACGTTAGACAAGGAAGACAATGTAATGGGTTATGTTTTCTTACATATGAGATAAATTATATTGTCATGGATCATCCAACATGATTGAGCTTTCCTTTTCCCCTCATGCTAGCCAAATTCATTGCACCAAGTAGAGATACTACTTGTGCTTCCAAACACCCTTAAACCAGTTTTGCCATGAGAGTCCACCATACCTACCTATGGATTGAGTAAGATCCCTCAAGTAAGTTGTCATCAGTGCAAGCAATAAAAAAAATTGCTCTCTAAATATGTATGACTTATTAGTGTGGGAGAAAATAAGCTTTATACGATCGTGTGATATGGAAGAAATAAAAGCGACAGACTGCATAATAAAGGTCCACATCACAAGTGGCAATATAAAGTGACATTCTTTCGCATTAAGACTTTGTGCATCCAACCATAAAAGCGCATGACAACCTCTGCTTCCCTCTGCGAAGGGCCTATCTTTTACTTGTATCTCCTACCTTGCATAAGGGTCATGGTGATCTTCACCCTTCCTTTTTTAAATTTTATCTTTTGGCAAGCACAACATGTTGGAAAGATCCTGGTATATATGGCTAATTGGATGTGAGTTTTCATGAGCTATTATTGTTGGCATTACCCTTGAGGTAAAACGTTGGGAGGCAAAAGTATAAGCTCCTATCTTTCTCTGTGTCTGATTAAAACTCCATACCCATAAGTATTGCGTGAGTTTTAGCAATTGTGAAAGACTATATGATAGTTGAGTATGTGGACTTGGTGAAAAGATATTATATTGAATCTTTCCTATGTTATAATAAATTGAAATTCCTCCAATGACTGAGATTATAATTTGTTAGTTTTCAATGAAGTTTATGATTCATACTTGAAATTGTGATTTAATTGTTACTCTAGCATAAGAGATCATATGACAAGAATTATATAAGTTGCTGTTCTAAGAATGATCATGATGCCCTCATGTTCGTATTTTATTTTTATTGATACCTCTATCTCTAAACATGTGGACATATTTTTCGATTTCGGCTTTCGCTTGAGGACAAGCGAGGTCTAAGCTTGGGGGAGTTGATACGTCCATTTTGCATCATGCTTTTATATTGATATTTATTGCATTATGGGCTGTTATTACACATTATGTCACAATACTTATGCCTATTATTTCTTATTTTACAAGGTTTACATAAAGAGGGAGAATGCCGGCAGCTAGGATACTGGCCTGGAAAAGGAGCAAATATTAGAGACCTATTCTGCACAGCTCCAAAAGTCCTGAAACTTCACGGAAGTCATTTTAAGAATATATAAAAAATACTGAGCGAAGAAGTTCCGTAGGGGGCCACACCCTGCCCACGAGGGTGGGGGCGCGCCCCCTGCCTCGTGGGCCCCCTGGTGGCCCTCCGATGCCTATCTTCTGCTATATGGATTCTTTCATGAGGAAAAAATCATAAGCCAGCTTTCGGGACGAGACTCCACTGCCACGAGGCGGAACCTTGGCGGAACCAATCTAGGGCTCCGGTAGAGTTGTTCTGCCGGGGAAACTTCCCTCCGGGAGGGGGAAATCATCGCCATCATCATCACCAACGCTCCTCTCATCGGGAGAGGGCAATCTCCATCAACATCTTCACCAGCACCATCTCCTCTCAAACTCTAGTTCATCTCTTGTATCCAATTCTTGTCTTTAAGTCCAGGATTGGTATCTGTGGGTTGCTAGTAGTGTTGATTACTCCTTGTAGTTGATGCTAGTTGGTTTATTTGGTGGAAGATCATGTGTTCAAATCCTATATGCATATTAATACCCCTCTGATTATGAACATGAATATGCTTTGTGAGTAGTTACATTTGTTCCTGAGGACATGGGAGAAGTCTTGCTATTAGTAGTCATGTGAATTTGGTATTCGTATGATATTTTGATGAGATGTATGTTGTCTCTCCTCTAGTGGTGTTATGTGAACGTCGACTACATGACACTTCACCATTATTTGGGCCTAGAGGAAGGCATTGGGAAGTAATAAGTAGATGATGGGTTTCTAGTGTGACAGAAGCTTAAACCCTAGTTTATGCGTTGCTTCGTAAGGGGATGATTTGGATCCACATGTTTCATGCTATGGTTAGGTTTACCTTAATACTTTTGTTGTAGTTGCGGATGCTTGTAATAGAGGTTAATCATAAGTGGGATGCTTGTCCAAGTAATGACCGTACCCAAGCACCGGTCCACCCACATACCAAATTATCAAAGTACCGAACGCGAATCATATGATCATGATGAAACCTAGCTTCACGATAATTCCCATGTGTCCTCGGGAGCGCTTTTCTCTATATAAGAATTTGTCTAGGCTTGTCCTTTGCTACAAAAAGGATTGGGCCACCTTGCTACACTTTATTAACTTTTGTTACTTGTTGCTCGTTACAAATTATCTTATCACAAAACTATCTATTACCTATAATTTCAGTGCTTGCAGAGAATACCTGGCTGAAAACCGCTTATCATTTCCTTCTGCTCCTTGTTGGGTTCGACACTCTTACTTATCGAAAGGACTATGATAGATCCCCTATACTTGTGGGTCATCAGTGCCCTCAAGATTCTACAAGAGAGTCAAGACGAAAACGTGTGCCAACCCCTATGCATAAGTTCATGACGTTACAGAACTCGCAAGTTGATCACCAAAACATACGTCAAGTGGATCACGTGATATCCATTGTCACCACAGATAAGCACATGCAAGACATACATCAGGTGTTCTCAAATCCTTAAAGACTAAATCCGATAAGATAACTTCAAAGGGAAAACTCAATCCATCACAAGAGAGCAGAGGGGGAGAAACATCATGAGATCCTAATATAATAGCAAAGCTCGCGATACATCAAGATCGTGCCAAATCAAGAACACGAGAGAGAGAGAGAGAGAGAGAGATCAAACACATAGCTAATAGTACATACCCTCAGCCCCGAGGGTGAACTACTCCCTCCTCATCATAGAGAGAGCCGGGATGATGAAGATGGCCACTTGAGAGGGATTCCCCCTCCAGGAGGGTGCCAGAACGGGTCTAGATTGATTTTCGGTGGCTGCGGAGGCTTCTGGCGACGGAACTCCCGATCTAGGTTATGCTCTGGAGGTTTCAGTATATATAAGAGGTTATGGCGTTGAGAACAAGTCAGGGGAGTCTCCGGGCTGTCCACGAGGCAGGGAGGCGGGCCCAGGGGGGTTGGCGCGCCCCCACCCTTGTGGGCAGCCCGGGACTCTTCTGGCCTAACTCTTTCACTCCATGTCCTTCTTCTGGTCCAAACATAAGTTCCGTGAAGTTTCAGGTCAATTGGACTTCGTTTGGTTTTCCTTTTCTGTGAAACTCAAAAACAAGGAAAAAACAGAAACTGGCATTGGGCTCTAGGTTAATAGGTTAGTCCCAAAAATCATATAAAATAGCATATAAATGAATATAAAACAACCTAGTTGGATAATATAATAGCATGGAACAATAAAAAATTATAGATACGTTGGAGACGTATCGGCAATGTAGTTAAGTTTTAAAAGAATTTATGCAAAAGATGCACGGATGTTGTAATACTAAAAAATCTTACCATGACATCTCCATGGATGTTACCGTAGTTCAACAGGTGCACTAGTGGCATGTATTGACCATAATGTTGAGGAGTTTTACAATAGATATTGTAATTCGCAAGATCAGTACAAAATGCGACCAGATGATTTTCCTCTTGATAAGTTTACTCAAAGCCATCGGTGTAGTAGGTTCTGTCTACCATGTTCCACACATTGTTTGAACAATGAAAATAAGCTGTCAATGGAAATAAGCTCTCAACTATTTTGAAATGAACAATATAAATTAGTTAATAACTATGTTTGAGAAACTCACATAGCGGTATAATTGGAAGCGTATCAACAAGGACCCAAATGTCCATATTGTCTTGGTCGATGTCAGGATCACCAAGATCCATGGTGACAAACATACTCTCATAAAAACCATACATCATGCAAAGTGCTTCCCAATTTTTGCAACCAAAATGGGTTACGCTCTCAGAATTATACAGATTTACTTCAAAATCCACATCATGATGGGTCCTTAGGTGAATTTTCTTTGTTTCGAAATTTTCATGGTCTTCAAAACCCATCCTCTTCAAGACATAGTGTCTTGCAAGCTACTCAAATTGTAAAAGATGAAAATTACATGTTGAAATAGTTGAAGTCATGCTTAATTACGAAAAAACACTTTTCGTCATTGCGTACCGTTTCAACATCGAAGGTCTCCTGGAGCTTAATGCTGAAGCGCCGATCTTCGTCCAGGTGAGGCCTGTCGCACAGACCTCGGTCGTCGTTGCACCAGTTGCACTCCCCCGGGAGACTTTCGTCGTCCGATGATGACATATCCTAAGTTCATAATTCAAAGATTAAACTTGTACAATTCAATATATGTACTATTAAAATTAAATTAGATCATCATTATTCATCACAGGTTGACTATCGGTCTGCCGAGTCTATATGGTGGAGACTCTCCCTCACTGATTCCTCTCTAACATTTGCGACCGTCGGTGATGGTCGTTACTCCTGCTTTCCCTAGTTCATAACAAAGGTCTAGCACAAGGAAAAGAAGGAGAAATGACCCCAATGACAACAGTCGGGATTCTTCGTCCTCTCTCATATATGGTGGATACCCTCCCTCATAGATTTTTCGACCGTCAGTGATGGTCGTTACTCCTCCTTTCCGTAGTGCATAACAAAGGTCTAGCACAAGGAAAAGAAGGAGAAACGACCCCCACGACAACAGTCGGGATTCTTAGTCCTCTCTCATATATGGTCGATACACTCCCTCATAGATTTTTCGACCATCAGTGATGGTCATTATTCCTCCTTCCCCTAGTTCATAACAAAGGTCTAGCACAAGGAGAAGAAGGAAAAATGACCCCCACGACAACAGTCGGGCTTCTTCGTCCTCTCTCATATATGGTGGATACACTCCCTCACTAATTTTTCGACCTTCGATGATGGAGCCTCGACAGAATTAAAGTCAACCCGAAATGCGTTTAATTATTTTTCGAGAAAATCCAGGCCACTTGATATTTCCTA
The DNA here is from genome assembly GCF_018294505.1 of Triticum aestivum. NCBI lineage: Eukaryota > Viridiplantae > Streptophyta > Magnoliopsida > Poales > Poaceae > Triticum > Triticum aestivum. The sequence goes on from NC_057812.1 coordinate 640,037,748, forward strand.
CATATTCTAGCACAAGTCATGTCAGTATTCATGAAAAAATCCGGCATGATCCCTTTGCTAAAAAAGGACATATCGAGCGCCTGAAATTTGCTGGAATGGAAATTAATCAACACTCCGGCAAAAACATAGGCCACTATAGGAGGTTTAACCTGCAAACATGGCCGGCCACTTGGGCAAGCACATATCCTATTTGAGCAACACAAGATATACATGTTTATATCTACATCATATGAGCATTCAAACTTGATGGAGTAGTTTTCCAATTTGAGCATTCAATAAGCAAAACCAAATCGTAAAAGAAATTAGTATTCAAATTAGCATTCATTCAATAAGCAAAACTAAACCATCTCCTTCGTCCGTACATCGTTGAATATTAGCACTAATAGATCTTGAATAGTATCATACACATAACATCACTAATACAGCTAAAAGTGTAGCGAACGACGGGTATCGGCGCGGGCGGTGGACACCCAAAGATAAGGAACCATCATAGGATCATATCTCTAGTGAGATCCCTGAAGAACCTCCCAGGCATTGGAGAACCTGCACTCCAACACAACCATGTAGCGACGGACGTGCTCGTCCTCCTCGCTGACACGATGACATACCACCTCCATGGGGTCCTCAAGCCTCCGCACTGTCACTGGCCCACCCGACCGCCACCAAAGAAGGTTCAGGTCAACGACGGGCTGGCTCCTCACCAAGCTACGCCCCCGGAAGGTAGCACCTCCCAGTACCAGCCCGGCAGAGCCCAGTCCCGGACATGGCTCCTCACCAAGCCCAGGCCTCCTCCGCCGAGTCGACGACGAGGATGCGGGATAGGCATCATCGACGTCGATGCGGGAATAATTGGTTTAACTAAAAAAATAAACCAATTCTAATAATTTTCTTACTAAAATAAACTAGGTCTATATATAGTACAATTTCAATTAGATCATCAAATCTCATATATCTAAATTTTCTTACTAAAAATAAACTAGTTTTATTAATTCAACTAGTGCAACTAAGCACTTACTATAAATAAAATAAACTGGTACTTACTAAAAATAAACTAGTTTGACTAGTTCTATTAATTTTATAACTAATTCTATTAAACAGTTACTAAAAATTGTAAAAATACTATATTCAATTTTTTCTATAAACTAAACACCATTGCCCTAAATTAGCATCTACTTAATTAGTTACCTAACCTACTTCCCTAACTAAAAACATCTAAGTTAATTAACTAAATTCACCTAAGTTACCTAACCTAATAAACTAAATGGAGGGAGGAGGAGTACCTCACGTTGGTGGAGGAGGCCGGCGATGCGCGGAGGTCGGTGACGGGGACGACAGCGGGGATAGGGGCTCCTTGATTTCTGCAAAAACAAAATATAAACAAAAACATAATTATCGTTATCTTAGGACTTAGTGAAACTCCATAAGCTACATTAAATTATTCTATTCAAATTTACTTATTCAAAATTTCTAAAAATTTCCTATTCTATTCAAAAGACCTACATTTACTTAATTTTTTTTCAATTTCATATTTAATTCTATTCAAATTTACTTATTGAAAATTTCTAAAAATTTCCTATACTATTCAAAAGACCTACATTTACTTATTATTTTCAAATTACTTATTCAATTTTTCTAAAACAAAATATACTAAAAACCTACATTTACTAAAAACAAAAACCAACATTTAACAAAAACTAAAACCTATTTACATAAAGGGGGAGGAGGAGGTGGGAGGAGGCCAGGAGGAGGGGGAAGGGGGAGGAGGAGGGAGGATGAGGAGAGAGCAGGAGAGAGAGTGCTACCTCTTGAGCACTGTGTTGGTTTTACCTTGAGGAGGAAAGGGTGATGCAGCAAAGTAGCGTAAGTATTTCCCTCAGTTTTTGAGAACCAAGGTATCAATCCAGTAGGAGACTACATGCAAGTCCCTCGTACCTATACAAACAAATAAGAACCTCACAACCAACACGATAAAGGGGTTCTCAATCCCTTCACGGTCACTTACGAGAGTGAGATCTGATAGAGATAATAATAATAAGACAAATATTTTTTTGGTATTTTTATGATATAGATTGAAAGTAAAGATTGCAAAATAAACGGTGCCAGAAATAGCTAGTTGACGGGAGATTAATATAATAGAGGATAGACCCGGGGGCCATAGCTTTCACTAGTGGCTTCTCTCAAGATAGCATAAGTATTACGGTGGGTGAACAAATTACTGTCGAGCAATTGATAGAAAAGTGAATAATTATGAGAATATCTAGGCATGATCATGTATATAGGCATCACGTCCGCGACAAGTTAGACCGAAATGATTCTGCATCTACTACTATTACTCCACACATCGACCGCTATCCAGCATGCATCTAGAGTATTAAGTTCATAAGAACAGAGTAACGCATTAGGCAAGATGATATGATGTAGAGGGATAAACTCAAGCAATATGATATAAAACCCATCTTTTTATCCTCGATGGAAACAATACAATACGTGCCTTGCTGCCCCTGCTATCACTAGGAAAGGACACCTCAAGATTGAACCCAAAGTTAAGCACTTCTCCTATTGCAAAAAAGATCAATCTAGTAGGCCAAACCAAACTGATAATTCGAAGAGACTTGCAAAGATAACCAATCATACATAAAAGATTTCAGAGAAGAATCAAATATTGTTCATAGATAAACTTGATCATAAACCCACAATTCATCGGATCTCGATAGACACACCGCAAAAAGAGTTACGTCGAATAGATCTCCAAGAAGATTGAGGAGAACTTTGTATTGAGATCCAAAGAGAGAGAAGAAGCCATCTAGCTAATAATTATGGACCCGAAGGTCTGAGGTAAACTACTCACACATCATCAGAGAGGCTATGGTGTTGATGTAGAAGTCCTCCGTGATCGATTCTCCCTTCGGCGGAGCTCCGGAAAAGGCCCCAAGATGGGATCTCTTGGGTACAGAAGGTTGCGGTGGTGGAAATAGGGTTTCTTGGTGCTCTTGGATGTTTTGGGGGTATATGGGTATATATAGGAGGAAGAAGTAGGTTGGTGGAGCTACGAGGGGCCCACCAGGGTGGGGTGCGCGCCCAGGGGGGCAGGCGCGCCTCCCTGCCTCGTGGCCTCCTCGTTGATTTCTTGGCGTCCACTCCAAGTCCCCTGGATCATGTTTGTTCCAAAAATAACTCTCCCGAAGGTTTCATTCCGTTTGGATTCTGTTTGATATTCCTTTTCCGCCAAACTTTTAAATAGGCAAAAAAACAGCAATTTGCACTGGGCCTTGGGTTAGTAGGTCAGTCCCAAAAATAATATAAAAGTGTATAAATAAGCCCATTAACATCCAAAACAGATAATATAATAGCATGGAACAATCAAAAATTATAGATACATTGGAGACATATCAGGGAGGAGGGAGGAGGGGGGAGGGGGCTGCCGGAGAGGGAGGAGGAGGATCGGAGGGGGCTGCCGGTGGAGAGGGAGGAGAGAGGAGGGCCGTGGGAAGAGGGAGAGAGGAGGGCGGCAAGAGGAGGAGGAGGAGGGAGGGAGGGAGGGGAGGGCGGTGAGAGGAGCAGGAGGGAGGGAGGGGAAGGCGGCGAGAGGAGGAGGGATATACCTTGGGGGAGTCGGCGGCGACGGCAGGCAACGGCGACAGAAGGCGACGGCGGCGACGGGTGTGTGCGGCGAGTGAGTGTGCGAGGGAGAGTGAGGGACGTGTGCGGGGTGGATAAGGTAAGCATAGTCGTAGCCCTTTTTATAGATAACCGCTACTGCTATTTAGCAGTAGCGCTTGTCAGAAGACAGCGGTATTGCTATGTGCAATAGTAGTAGCGCTTTTTAAATACAAGCGCTACTAGTATACCTACACTGCCATGCAACCGTTGGAAACTATATTAGTAGCATTTTTTATAACACAAGCGCTACTGCTACATGAATAGTAACAACGCTTTTCAGTGACTAGCGCTACCGTTATTTAGCAGCAGCGCTTCCTTATAAAAAGCGCTACTACTAATCTCCTGTGTATAAGCATTTCCCTAGTAGTGAGAAGTGATCGACCTCTCCCTCTCCGAGAGATTGGTCGAACAACAAGTTTTCGTATATCTATCCGCCGCTACTGGCTACATATATGCAATATTAAGATCTCTTACAATCCCCTAACTTCTGAACTGAAGTTCCACATGGTATTCTCCGGCTTTACGATGATGTGGTCAAGAAAGAATCCCGCCAATTCCTCTTGAATTGCACGTATGCAATCTTGTGCTAGGAGTTCATTCCGCATATGCCACGTCTAATTTGAAGAAGGGGGTCAATACATATATATGAATGAAACTCAACACAAATGATGGTATAATAAAATCAAATTGTGAATAATATTGCTTACGCACTTCAAATTGTCTTCTAGAGTAGCCCTGCTTATTTTTGCAAGTCACGTTGTAGATGAACTCGCAAACGTAGTATCCACAGTAATTATTCCTAGATTCCTGCCACAAGCACTTTACGAGAAATAGAGGTCAATCAAACTGGTAATGAAGCATTATAAATGGTATTGATGAAAGTAGCTAGAATCAACGAGAGATGGGCGGAACTAGCTAGCTAGTAGTACTTTCTTTCGGGCGTGTAAATCGTAGCTGCCCCGGCAGTCCCGGAGCTTGTGCGGTGAATACATTCCAAACCTTGCGGGACAAAGAAAACAATTACTTGATATGAGGAAATGAACAAAGTTGCGGATATGGTGTGATAATGATCGATTGAACTTACTTATCGAGCATTTTAGTCATGTCCGCATAGTCCTTGGGATTTTTTTCGTCTCGAGTATAAGATGGTTACTAGTCCCTGCTCAATCTTAATCTCTAGGAGAATAAAGTGGAAGCTGCGCACGCATGCATAACTGATCAATTACATTACTATCACCTCGAGTAATACTGGAAACCGAATATGCACAAGACAGTAACACTCACTTGAAGTTATAAGGAAAGAGTATTTTATCTTTGTTTTGATTTCGAAGCAACGATTTTAGCAAGTTGGCCTCGACTTCTTTGGCATCATGTTTAACCGTCCATTCATCTATGATATTTGTGTTAATGAACCCAGTATGATAGATTTCTTCCTTTCTGCATTCGACGATCTTCAATTTGCATAATATAGCGAGGATAATTATATATACATGCAATGAAAGAGCTGAGATATATATAGAGAATTAATTACAAAAATAGTACTTACAAACAGTAGCAAGTTACGATTATTTTAGCGAGGGTCTTTTGATTGAAAAACTGGAAGAACTCCTCAAAGGGAACAAACAACATATCAATTCCAACGAGGTCATCCTCCTCTTTAACTCTCAGCGTCAAAGTATCCTGCCCAGACTCGCTGCAGGTTTTCATGTACTAGTCATGCAATCTTCGCATCATCATTGTTAGAGGAGGATGACCAGGTTTGAGGAGAGGCTTCCTGTGCCGGTATTTGAAATCACCCTCCTCCATTGTATCAAAATGTGCATCGTCAGGTAATCTCCAGGATTGGTACCGAGCAGCATCCTCGCATGATTAGCGACGATATCGCTAGACACCTTGAGCGGGGGGCACGATTGGTTAGCTTGTTCACCGAGCTGGGGAATTGTTTTCCCACTTCTTCGTTCTGCTAACCTTTGATCACTGCAAGTACTTCCCGACCGCTCCGCTTTGATATATGACCTTTCAATAATGCGCTCATAGTTGGTTTTCGACAGAGACGGTGGTGGTTGCTTCAGGGCATCCAAAGTGCGCTGAACTTTCACCTTATCTATCTTCTCCTCCGGAGGTGGATGTTTCTTAGCTCTTTGCGTCTCAAAGAAGTCCTTCACTTGGGATTCACAGATCTTCTCATTTTCCTCCTCGGTCATCTCGTATGGTAACCTCTCTAGAGGCTTCAGAGATGGACCGAATCTGTATTGCCTCTCGCCTCTGGCTGTACTGCTAGATGCAGGAGCAGCCGGAGCGGTTGCAGCTGTCTTCTTTTGTTGCTTACGAGGCAGAGAAGAAGGAGGCGGAGTGCTACGACGCGCTAGAGCAGCCGGAGTGGCGGCGGCTATCTTCCGCTTTTGCTGACGAGGTGGAGGAGGACGCGGGCTGCTTAGACGCGCCAGTGCAGGCGGAGAAGGAGGCGGAGTGCCGCCATGCGCCGGAGAAGGAGGCGGAGTGCCCTGACTTGCCCGAGGAGGAGGAGGAGGCTGAGGCGTCCAGTTCAGAAGGTTGATGGGCTCCTTCCGCCATAAACATGGAGTCTTCAGAGCAAGACCCAGCCAAGCCTCCCCTTCACCGGTAGGGTGGTCAAGCTCGAGCTCCTCAAATCCCTCCGTTATTTCATCCTCCATCACAACAGCAGTCCTTCTGGAATCGGAAGGCAGTGAAAAGTTGCACTGGGTTTAGGTGGTGCAACAGAGCCAACAGCCACCTTGACTTTGAAGTTCTACCATTGCGTCATAAGGTGGCAATGTTTAGCCTCCGTGATAGCATCCATGGGGTAGCTAGCAGGAGCCGTGAAGTCAGGCTGCTGAAGGAGCATGGTGGAAGCCACGCTGCTTCACCACTGAGATGGCGGGGTAGCTTCTGGGGTAGCTCCGACATGTCGCTAGCTATCCTTTTCGTCTAGTGCTTGTACCCTTGCATGCAACTTCTGCGGTTCGGTCTGCTCCACTTTCCTCCTCCTCTCCGGGGTTCTGTAACCGCCTGCCTCGGGAAACCCAGCCTTCCATGAAATGGATCCTGGCGTGCCTCATGTCCATCCAGGGTGCTCAGGATTCCCGAGGGCCGGTGTGAGCTCATCGTTCTCTCTATCGGGAACAAACGTCCCTTGCCATGCTGCGACGATATACTCCTGAAGCTTCATGACGGGTATATTCAGTTGCAGGTTTGTCCAATGACACTTCCTTGTTTCAGGGTCCAAGGTTCTCCCAACCCTGAAGAACCAAGTCCTTGAATGGTCTGGCTAGTTCAATATCTCTGGTTCGACCCCTTTATCAAGCAGGTCATTCTCAGCCTTGTCCCAAAACGGCCGGGCTTTGAGGTAGCCACCTGACCCTGTGCGATGGTGGAACTCCTTCTTTGCAACATTTTTTTGTTTGTCGTTGACATCTTCTTACTCTTCTCCGATGTCTTGTGGGCCACAAATGCGTCCCAGTGATCTCTCATCTTCTCAAACTGGCTGGTGAATACTGGAGTCTTGTCTTTGTCGACAAATGTTGTTTTCAACTCATTCTTCCACCCCCCCTGAATAGATCTGTCATCTTCTTAAGAGCATGAGCCTTGTCAATGGCTCGATAGCTGACTTCTCTGGATCCTCCTCTAGTGGTAGGGTGAAATTTGCCTTCAGCGCGGTCCAAAGATCATCTTTCTGCCTATCGTTGACATAAGACACCTGAGGGTCTTCGTTCTTAGGCTTATACCATTGGTGGATGCTGATCGGGATCATGTCCCTAACAAGAACCCTGCACTGAGCAGAAAATGCTTCCTTGGTCTGGATGGGTTCAATCGGTTGGCCATCGCACGTGATTGCTGTGATCGTGAACCTTTCATCCTGGTGCAACTTTTTCTTCATGCCTCGTTACCAAAGTTTTGCTCGATCCGGAGGGCTAGAAAAGAAGAAACAAGAGAGTTAATATGTGTACATACCAAAACAATTAATGCATCAATTAGCTAGTCAGCACAGGCTTAATTAATATATATACCTAGCCGGACTCCATTTGGTGACCGGAGCCATCATCACGGTTTCCTTCTTCCACCGGCATTCGGTCACCGGGGCCATCATAATCATGTCCTTCCTCCTCCATTGTTCGATCACCGTAGCCTACTTCACCCTCTCCTTCCAAACCATTGGTGTCGTTGAGATACAACAATACATCACCTCCGGCGAGGATTATGTCCCCCAACACCTGTTCTGCCTCCAAGTCTCGGTGTTCCATAGTTTCTAAAAATATTACAACATGGCAATTAATATACAAACATGACATATGCATATATTAGTGGCAAACGCAGACCTAGCTAGCAAATAACAACAAGGAATCATATTAGTGTCCTCGACGCTTCTATGGTTTGGGGTGGCCTCGTCAACGCTTCTAGGGTTTGGGGTGGCCTCGACGACAGCGCTCTTTTAACTTGGTAAATTTGGGTGGCCTCGGCAGCGCTTCTAGGGTTTGGGCCGGACCGTCTCCCTCATGATTGTACGATGTCTGGACCGACAAGGGATTTAACAAAATGGTGCCATTCTGGATGTGCAGAAAATGGTCCATCTTTTTCCTGATCTCATCTACCCTTCTATATGTCATGTTCTCTAGTGTCAAAGAATTCGAGAAAACCATGAATTCATCATTATCCGGAAATGACAGGCACATAATGGTACGAAGCTCTTCAAAGTTGTTTTGGAACGGAGTTCTTTATAGAATAATTTGCCTTTTGGTACGAATTTCAGCAAAGGCCTTCCAAATATCGCTATTTGGAAGGCTTTTGCTGAAATTCGTACCAAAAGGCGAATTATTCTATCGGGAACTCCGTTCCAAAATACCTTTGAAGAGCTTCGTAGCATCATTCGCCTGTTACTTCCGGTTAATGATGAAGCCATGAATTTTTTCAATATTTTGACAGACAACGTGACATATAGAAGAGTATATATATATGAGATCAGTAAAAACTGGATCAACTTGTGCACATCCATAATGGGGGCATTCTTGATAAATCTGGACCCTCGACCCCTCGACAACCCACGACCCTCGACCGCTCGGCGATCCACGACCCTCTACCCTAGTTCCCGACCCTCGACCCGCTCATGTCATGTTTGTCTAGTGTCAAATGATTCAACAAAACCATGTCTTCATCATTAGGCGAAAGTAACCGGGGCATGATGGTACGAAGTTGGGCAAAGTTGTTCTGGAACAGAGTCCCAGATAGGATAATTCGCTTTTTGGTACAAAGTTTAGCAAGAGCCTCCCGAATATCGCTATTTGGAAGGCCTTTGCTGAACTTTGTACCAAAAGGCGAATTATCCTATCCGGGACTCCGTTCCAGAATAACTTTGCAGAACTTCATACCATCATGCCCCGGTTACTCCCGGCTAACGATGAAGGATGGATTTCTTCAACACTTTGACACTAGGAAACCTCTCGACCCCTCGGCGATCCTCGACCCCCGACCCCTCGATGACCCTCGACCCTCGAACCCTCGGCGTTCCTCGACCCTTGACCGTCGAACCCTCGACACCCTCGTTCCCGATAAAAATTAAGAAGAGGAAGAAGAAGAAAAAAAAGAGAAGAAGAAAAAAATAGATTTCTTCTCCTCTATTCCTTCTTCCTCTCCTCTTATGTTTCTTCTTCTTCCACTTCTTATTTTTTTCGACGTCCCCCCTCATGTCATGTCCGACGTCCCCCCTCATGTCATGTCCGACATCCCCCCTCATGTCATGTCCGACGTCACCCATCATGTCATGTCCGACTTCCCCCCTCATCACATGTTCCACGTGCCCCCCTCATGTCATGTCCGACCCTCGACCGCTCGGCGATCCTCGACACCCTCGTTCTCGAAAAAAATAAGAATAGGAAGAAGAAGAAAAAAGGAGAAGAAGAAAAAAAGGAGAAGAAGGAAAAATAGATTTTTTTTCTTCTTATCCTCCATTCCTTCTCCTTCTCCTTTTTCCCTCTACTTCCTCTTCTTATTTTTTTTCTCCTCTTCTTCCTCTCCTCTTCTTCTCTTCTTCTTCTCCTTCTTTCTCTTCTTATTTTTTTCCTCTTCTTCTCTTTTTCTCCCCTTTTTCCTCTCCTTCTTTTTCTTCCCTTCTTCCTTCTTTTCCATCTTCCTTCTTCCTTTTTTCTTCCCTTATTCCTTCTTTCTTCTTCCTCTCTTTTCCATACATATAAAAAGTTTAAAAAATACATACATACATAGATAGAAAACATACATACATATAAAAATAAAGCATATATAACAAAAAAATAACGGCGGCGGCGGCGGGTTGGCAACGCGGCGGCGGTGGGGTAGGGCATGACGTAGTGCTCACAGAGGAGGCGTCGAGGCGGGCAGGGGCGGGCCGGGCAGCGTCGGGGCGGGCCGGACGGCGTTCGGGCAGCGTCGGGGCAGGCCAGGCGGCGGCGGCGACAGAGAGGACGACGGCGAGGCATGGGCGACAACAGGGGCGGCGGACGGCGTCGGTCGAGGCAGCATGGCGGCGTCAATGAGCTCGGTGTTGTTGGGCGGGGGGGGGGGCAACTGGTGATGAAAATTTGCTAAGTGTTTCTTATATAGTCGAAGCATTGGTCCCAGTTTGTGGCACCAACCGGGACCAATGCCCCCCTTTAGTCCCAGTTGGTGGCACCAACCAGGACTAAAGGGGGCATTGATTGGTCCTGGTTGGTGCCAACAACCGGGACCAAAGGTGGGTATTGGCCCAGTTGGTGCCACCAACCGGGACAAAAGGGGGATGCTGCTGCCGCCGCCAAAACTTTAGTCCCACCTTGCTAGTTGAGAGGGGATCGGAGTGGTTTATAAGCCCCACTCCCACTGCCCTCTCGAGCTCCTCTCAAATTTAGGCTTACCGGCCTAAACACATTGTATCTGCCTGTGGGCCTACTAGGTGGCATTTTTTCAGTTTTTTTGTTCTATTTTTTGCATTATTTATTTTCTTTTTCTGCTTTTTTTCTTTATTTTTTTGTTTTGTTTTTAATTTTTTTTTTCCGGTTTTTTGTTTTGTTTTTAAATTCTTTTTTGCTTTTAGGTAAGAAAAAAATATGAACTTTCTGTTAGTGCCATTAGTTTTCAAATTTGAATAGTTTAAACTTGAATTATTTGAAATTTGTGTGAATCACTAGTTTGTGATTAAATTTACTATAAAAATAGATATTGGAGTGATTTCTTTTCCTGCTTTTAAATATTAATGTGTTTTATCATTATATTCAAAAACAATTTTTGTTATTTTAGTTTCTAACAAAAAATCTTTATGATTATTCTTTTTGCTATTAAAGTTTCTAACAAAAAAAGTTCTTTATGAAAAATATTTTTGCTTTTAATGTTTTGAACAGAAAATACTTTGATAATTTTAGTTGCATAAATTTTAGTTTATTATTTTTACAATTAGAGTTTCATAAAAAGTTTTCTAGTTCATTCTTTTTTATATTAGTTCATTCTTTGAGCTAAATTACCCTGAAATTGAAAAGCACTTCAGATGAACTCTGAAGAGGTTGAAAATTGGCATGGTATCATCATTTCACCCACATAGAATGTGCTAAAAAGTTGAGAGGGTTATGGGAAAAACTGGATGCACCTCGTGTACAAAAATGGACAATCACTTTCGAAGTCTCAGGGTTTTGGACCAAAACTCATTTGTTACAAAGGGATTTCATTATTTTGAACTTATTTGAACTCCAGACTTTTTTTGTGTTCAAAATGCACCATTCAAAGCCATATCATCAATTTTCAACCCTTTCGGACTTCATTGTTATTTTTCATGCTTTTACTGATTTTTTGAGCTATATGACCCAGAAATTCAAAAGCACTTCAAATGAACTCTGAAAAGGTTGAAAGCTGGCATGGTATCATCATTTCACCCACATAGCATGTGCTAAAAAGTTGAGAGGGTTACGGGAAAAACTGGATGCACTTCGTGTACAAAATGGACAATCTCTTTCAAAGTATCAGGGTTCCAGACGAAAACTCATCTGTTACAAAGGGATTTCATTATTTTGAACTTATTTGAACTCCAGACTTTTTGTGTGTTCAAAATGCACCATTCAAAGCTACATCATCAATTTTCAACCCTTTCTAACTTCATTTGTTATTTTTCATGCATTTACTGATTTTTTGAGCTATATGACCCTGAAATTCAAAAGCACTTGAAATGAACTTTGAAAAAGTTGAAAGTTGGCATGGTATCATCATTTCACCACATAGCATGTGCTAAAAAGTTGAGAGGGTTACGGGAAAAACTGGATGCACTTCGTGTACAAAACGAACAATCTCTTTCGAAGTATCAGGGTTTCATACGGAAACTCGTCTGTTACGAAAGGCATTTCATTTCTTCACATATAACTGCAGTGATATTCTAGATCAAAGGCATCATCATAGTAGTTGTGGAGAGAAAGTATTCACTTTTTCTTCTCTTGTGTCCTTTGCTTATTGCGTCGTAACCATGGATAATCTTCATCGTTTAATAGGGGGCTTGGGTCAGCCTTGACTTTGAAGGGAGCAGTTTCATGAAACTTTTCATAATCTTCGGACATCTCTGTCTTTCCCTCCACTCCCACGATGTCTCTTTTTCCTAAAATAACTATGTGGCGCTTTGGCTCATCGTATGATGTGTTCGCTTCCTTATCTTTTCTTTTTCTCGGTTTGGTAGACATATCCTTCACATAGAAAACCTGCGCCACATCATTGGCTAGGACGATTGATTCATCTGTGTACCCAAGATTGTTTAGATCCACTGTTGTCATTCCGTACTGTGGGTCTACCTGTACCCTGCCTCCTGACAGATTGACCCATTTGCACTCAAACAAAGGGACCATAAAATCATGTCCATAGTCAAGTTCCCATATGTCCACTATGTAACCATAATATGTGTCCTTTCCCCTCTTGGTTGCTGCATCAAAGCGGACACCGCTGTTTTGGTTGGTGCACTTTTGATCTTGGGCGATCGTGTAAAATGTATTCCCGTTTATCTCGTATCCATTGTAAGTCAATACAGTCGAAGATAGTCCCCTGGATAACGAGTACAGCTCATCAGATACAGTGTTGTCACCTTTGAGACATCTTTCCAACCAACTGCCGAAACTCCTGATGTGTTCACATGTAATCCAGTCGTCACACTACTCCGGGTGTTTGGAGCACAGACTGTTCTTGTGTTCGTCGACATATGGGGTCACCACGGTAGAGTTCTGTAGAACTGTGTAGTGTGCTTGAGACCAGGGGCGGACCTACGTGAAGAGCCGTGGGGGCAGCTGCCCCCACTTGATTTTTTCCATCGAGGTATAGTAGTACCATGTGATTCATTAGTGCCCCCACAAAGGCTAATGACGTGCCCCCACTAAGCGAAATTCCTTAGATATTTTAGAAGCCCAATACTACAAAAGTAAGCCCACTAAAAAGGATTGCCAACAGCCCGTAGCGTAACTCTCACCCCTGGATACACATCAACACATGTACGCAGCCTGCAACGCCTCCTGTTAAGAAAAATACGGACTGGGATTATTCCTGAGAAAAAATGCACAAGACTAAAGAAAGCCCTCGCCTATCGTATCGCCTCAATCTCAAACCGCCGCGAGTCACGGGCTTGCTACGGGTGCCGCCAGCAATCCTCGATTCCCCCTCGACCCTCATCCGTCCCTTGCTGCTCATGCTCCTGGCAACCTAGCCGGCGACATTGCAGCGGCACTGCGGCAACACGGCGACGGTCGACGGTGATCCAATCTCTTGACCTCCTACAATTCTCTAACTTCAATTGACATCAAGGTAAATCCCTAGAACTTTTTTCTTCAAGTTTTTTGTTTGTTTGTTTCTATGTTAAAAAAACATCTTAGTCTTGTTAACTCCTGTGTATAAATTATCAGTTTGTGTAATTAGATCAGTTCAAACCATTTTTCCATTGACGTTTGAACTATTGGCACTTAATATTACAGGACAACGAATGGAGAGGTTTTTTAAAAATCCAACAACTTCCGCGATGCCCAAACTAGTTGATTTGGAGAAGCTTCCTAGGGATCCATCTAAAAGGAGGAGGATTATAGATTACAATCTCAATCAGCATGAGGACATACGAAGGAAATACTTGATGTTGGGGCCCCATCGACCTGAACCAAAAACTTTTAAGCCAAGGATGATTGGGAAGACCAATAGGTATTTTAATCCTGATTGGTATGAGGAGTATGGTGGTACTTGGCTAGAGTACAGTGAGGCAAATGACAATGCATATTGCTTGTGTTGCTATTTATTCAGGGACAACACCAAAGGTAACAAACCTGGGCATGATGCATTTGTAGTAGATGCCTTTCATAATTGGAAGAAGCCAGAAAGATTTGTGACTCATGTAGGTGATCGCAATAGTTTCCACGATAAAGCACTAAAAAACTGTGAGGATCTAGAGAACATAGATCAATCAATCCCGGTAGCCTTACACAAGCAAAGCCCAATTGAGAAAACTGAGCATCTTTTTTGGGTCAATGTTGCAATTTATGTATGTCGATACTTGTTGCATCAGGGACAACCATTCCGTGGTCATGATGAATCAAAAGAGTCGGTAAATAAGGGATACTAAATGCAGTTGATGGAGTATACTATTAGTCAGAAAGAAATTGTAGCCAAGGCATTCAAAAACGCCCCACAAAATAATCAAATGTTGTCTCCAAAAATCCAGAAAAGTATTACTGAATGCTTTGCAGAAGAAATCTTGTCATGTATTTTGCAAGAAATTAGCAGGGATGTGTTCAGCTTATTGGTTGATGAGTGTCGTGATATTTCTGACAAAGAGCAGATGGCATTGGTTCTACGATACGTGAGTGGTGGGCTGTCATATGAGAGGTTTGTAGGTGTTGTTCACATTGAGCAGACTACAGCTACTTTTCTCAAGTCCAAAATTGATTTTATCATTGCAAAGTTTGGTTTGAGTTTAAAACAAGTGAGAGGACAAGGGTATGACGGTGCAAGCAACATGGCAGGTGAGTTCAATGGTTTGCAAGAAAAAATTATGAGAGATAATAGTTCAGCTTATTTTGTACATTGTTTTGCGCACAAACTTGACTTGGTTGTTGTGGCCATTGCAAAGAAAATTACTAATGTTGGAGATTTCTTTGATATGATATCACTTATGGTGACTGTTGATGGATCATCTTGCAAGAGAAAGGATAAACTTAGAGTGGATCATCAAGAAGAAGTGAGGAAAGCAATTGGTAAGGGTGAGATTGCTACAGGAACTAGACTAAATCAAGAGCTTTCTCTTCAAAGGCCAGGAGATACTAGATGGAACTCTCACTATAGAACTTTGGTAGGTTTGCCAAAGATGTTTCCATCGGTGGTTAAAGTGCTAGAATATGTTAAGGAAGATGGTACTGATCCTATTAAGAAACGTCAAGCCAGTGGGATTCTAAAATATTTTCAATCATTTGATTTTGTATTCTATCTACACATGATGATGATTATATTTGCTTTAACAAATGGGCTATCTAAAACATTTCAGAGAAAGGATATGGACATTGTTAATGCCATATCAGATGTGGAATCTACTAAGAGAGAGCTACTAAAGCTTAGATCTGAGCATGGTTGGAATGTTCTTCTAGACAAGGTACGTTCTTTTTGTGAGAAGAATGACATTTTAGTGATGGACATGGAAAATGATTACGTGAATCCAAAGAAGATAAGGCAAAGGACATGCATTAACAATGAGCATCATTATCGAATTGATTGTTTCTTTGCTGTCCTAGATATGTTGGTAGAAGAGTTAAATGGCAGATTCAATGTTATCAATTCTGAGTTACTTTGTTGTATGTCAGCTTTGAGTCCAAGTGATCAGTTTGGTCACTATAATGTTGAGAAGTTGAAGAAATTGGCTTAGTTTTACCTAGATGACTTCAATGATTTGGTGGGTCTTCAGCATGAACTTGATCTCTATTTGGATAATGTAACCCACGATACAAGGTTTGCCAGCTTGGATAACATTGGTGATCTGGCTGAACTAATGGTGACTACAAAGAAGCATCTTTCTTATCCTTTAGTATACCAACTTATAAAGCTAGCACTTACTTTGCTTGTTGCCACTGCAACCGTTGAGAGGTGCTTCTCAGCTATGAAGATTGTGGAGAATGCTCTACGTAGCAAAATTAGTGATGATTTTATGAACCATAGCCTTATCTGATTTGTAGAAAAAGAATAGTTGAACAAAATTCCAGATGAAGTGATAGTTAAACGTTTTCATGCGGTGAAAGAACGCTGTGGGATGAAACGGAAGGTAATGCTCGGCCTAAAGCTCTTACTGTTTTTTTAATACCAGCCTTCTTCAATGTTCCCACCCTCTCAATTTTGATCATGTTGTTTGTTGTTGTTGCAGGTTGTAGATTAAGTGTTAGAACAACGTGTCAGTGTTCTCTTTTGCAACTTTAGAACAAGATATGGTTATATTGTTGTGATTACTTTTATCTCAAATGGTTAGTTTCCTTTCCCATTGCAATGAACTTGGGTACCATGTGGATAATAAAGTGATTATTCCCACGTTTTAGTTTACATGGATGTTTTTTTGTCTTGTTGATTTATCGTTTATGAATATGGCCATATATTTTTTTCCCTCTCAATTATTTTCCTGGCTCTGCCCCTGCTTGAGACCAAGAATTCCCGTCCCTGCATATTATTCAGTCCCCTCCTAGCGTGCCTTTTCCATTCAGTCTCCCCTCATACAGCGATTTAGGGAGACCAATCTTCTTAAGGCCAGGAATGAAGTCAACAGAATACCCAATGACATCCTCTGTTTGATGGCCCATGGAGATGCTTCCTTCTAGCCTAGCGCGGTTACGGACATATTTCTTTAGGACTCCCATGAACCTCTCAGAGGGGAACATATTGTGTAGAAATACGGGTCCTAGAACGACAATCTCGTCGACTAGATGAACTACTATGTGCATCATGATATTGAAGAAGGATGGTGGGAACACCAGCTCGAAACTAACAAGACATTGTGCCACATCACTCCTTAGCCTTGGTATGATTTCTGGATCGATCACCTTCTAAGAGATTACATTGAGGAATGCACATAGCTTCACAATGGCTAATCGGACGTTTTCCGGTAGAAGCCCCCTCAATGCAACCGGAAGTAGTTTTGTCATAGTCACCTGGCAGTCATGAGACTTTAGGTTCTAGAACCTTTTCTCTGGCATATTTATTATTCCCTTTATATTCGACGAGAAGCCATACGGGACCTTCATACTGAGCAGGCATTCAAAGAAGATTTCCTTCTCTGCTTTGGTAAGAGCGTAGCTAGCAGGACCTTTATACTGCTTTGGAGGCATGCCGTCTTTTTTGTGCAAACGTTGCAGGTCCTCCCGTGCCTCCTGTATATCTTTTGTCTTCCCATATATGCCCAAGAAGCCTAGTAGGTTCACGCAAAGGTTCTTCGTCACGTGCATCACATTGATTGAAGAGAGGACCTCTAGGTCTCTCTAGTAGGGTAGGTCCCAAAATATAGATTTCTTCTTCCACATGGATGCGCGTCCCTCAGCGTCATTTGGAACAGATAGTCCGCCGGGACCCTTTTCAAATATTACGTGTACATCATTGACCATAGAAAGTACGTGATCACCGGTACACATGGCGGGCTTCTTCCGGTGATCTGCCTCGCCTTTGAAATGCTTGCCTTTCTTTCAACTTTAATGGTTCGTTGGAAGAAATCGACGATAACCTAGGTACACATTCTTCCTACATTTGTCCAGGTATATACTTTCGGTGTCAGCTAAACAGTGCGTGCATGCATGGTATCCCTTGTTTGTCTGTCCTGAAAGGTTACTGAGAGCAGGCCACTTGTTGATGGTTACAAACAGCAATGCATGCAGGTTAAATTCCTCCCGTTTGTGCTCATCCCACACACGTACACCGTTTCCATTCCACAGTTGTAAAAGTTCTTCAACTAATGGACTTAGGTACACATCAATGTCGTTGCCGGGTTGCCTAGGGCCTTGGATGAGAACTGGCATCATAATGAACTTCCGCTTCATGCACATCCAAGGAGGAAGGTTATATATACATAGAGTCATGGTCCAGGTGCTCTTATTGCTGATCTGTTCCCGAAAGGATTAGTGCCATCCACTCTTAAAACAAACCATACGTTCCTTGGGTCACCTGCAAACTCTGCCCGGTACTTTCTCTCGATTTTTCTCCACTGCGACCCATCAGCGGGTGCTCTCAACTTCCAGACTTTCTTACGGTCCTCTCTATTCCATCACATCTGAAGGAGATATGCCCTAAAGGCAATAATAAAGTTGTTATTTATATTTCCTTATATCATGATAAATGTCTATTATTCATGCTAGAATTGTATTAACCGAAAACTTAGTACATGTGTGAATACATACACAAACAGAGTGCCACTAGTATGCCTCTACTTGACTAGCTCGTTAATTAAAGATGGTTAAGTTTCCTAGCCATAGACATGAGTTGTCATTTGATGAACGGGATCACATCATTAGAGAATGATGTGATTGACTTGACCCATCCGTTAGGTTAACACTTTGATCGTTTAGTTTACTGTTGTTGCTTTCTCCATAACTTATACATGTTCCTATGACTATGAGATTATGCAACTCCCGAATACCGGAGGAACACTTAGTGTGCTATCAAACATCACAACGTAACTGGGTGACTATAAAATGCTCTACAGGTCTCTCCGATGGTGTTTGTTGAGTTGGCATAGATCAATATTAGGATTTGTCACTCCGTGTATCAAAGAGGTATATCTGGGGCCTCTCGGTATTGCACATCACTATAAGCCTTTCAAGCAATGTGACTAATGAGTTAGTTGCGGGATGATGCATTACGGAACAACTAAAGAGACTTGCCGGTAACGAGATTGAATTAGGTATGAGGATACCGACGATCGAATCTAGGGCAACTAACATACCGATGACAAAGTGAACAACGTATGTTGTTATGCGTTTTGACCAATAAAGATCTTCGTAGAATATGTAGGAACCAATATGAGCATCCATATTCCGCTATTGGTTATTGACCGGAGATGAGTCTCGGTCATGTCTACATAGTTCTCGAACCCATAGGGTCCGCACGCTTAATGTTTGGTGACGATCGGTATTACGAGTTTATGTGTTTTGATGTACCGAAGGTAGTTCGGAGTCCCGGATATGATCACGAACATGACGAGGAGTCTCAGAATGGTCGAGACATAAACATCAATATATTGGAAGCCCATGTTTGGACATCGGAATGGTTCCAGGTGAGCTCGGGTATATACCGGAGTACCGGGAGGTTACCGGAACCCCCCGGGAAGTATATGGGCCTTATTGGGCCATAGTGGGAGAGAGGAGAAGGGAGCCTAGGAGGGGGCGGGGGCCGGCACCCCCTTCCCTTCCCTTTCTCTCCCCCTTCCTTCCTCTCCTAATCCAACTAGGGAAGGGGGGAATCCTACTCCCTGTAGGAGTAGGACTCCCCTTGGGCGCGCCATAGAGGGGCAGGCCCTCCCCCTCCTCCACTCCTTTATATACGGGGGAGAGGGCACCCCATACACACACAAGTTGATCTCTTAGCCGTGTGCGGTGCTCCCCTCCACAGATTTCCACCTCGATCATATTGTTGTAGTGCTTAGGCGAAGCCCTGCATCGGTAACTTCATCATCACCGGCATCACACCATCATGCTGACGAAGCTCTCCCTTGACACTCAGCTGGATCTAGAGTTCATGGGATGTCACCGAGCTGAACGTGTGTAGATCACGGAGGTGTCGTACTTTCAGTGCTAGGATCGGTTGTATTGTGAAGACGTACGACTACATCAACCGCTTTGTCATAACGCTTTCGGTTACGGTCTACGAGGGTACGTGGACAACACTCTCCCCTCTTGTTGCTATGCATCACCTAGATGAATCTTGTGTGTGCGTAGGATTTTTTTTTTGAAATTACTGTGATCCCCAACAATGGCATCTGAGCTAGGTCTATGCGTAGATGTTTTATGCACGAGTAGAACACAAAGGAGTTGTGGGCGTGGGTATATACATATTGCTTGCCGTCACTAGTTGATTCTTGATTCGGCGGTATTGTAGGATGAAGCGGCTCAGGCCGACATTACGCGTATGCTTACGCGAGACTGGTTCTACTAACGTGCTTCGCACACAGGTGGCTAGTGGGTGTCTGTTTCTCCAACTTTAGTTGAATCGATTTCAATGAAGAAGGTTCTTTCTGAAGATCAAAAAGCAATCATTATACTACATTGTGGTTTTGATGCATAGGTAAGAACATTTCTTGCTACAAGCCCGTAGCAGTCACGTAAAACTTGCAACAACAAAGTAGAGGACGTCCAACTTGTTTTTGCAGGGCATGTTGTGATGTGATATGGTCAAGACGTGATGACATATAAATTGTTGTATGAGATGATCATGTCTTGTTAAAGTTATCGGCAACTGGCAGAAGCATTATGGTTGTCTCTTTATTGCATAAGATGCAAGCACCATGTAATTGCTTTACTTTATCGCTATGTGATAGCAATAGTTGAAAAAGCAATAGTTGGCAAGACGACCATGTGACAACACGTTTATAGAGATCAAGATGATGGAGATCATGGTGTCATGCCGGTGATGATGGAGATCATGACGGTAATTTGAAGATGGAGATCAAAGGCACAAGATGATAATGGCCATATCATATCACTTATTTGACTGCATGTGATGTTTATCCTTTATGCATCTTATTTTGCTTAGTACGGTGGTAGCATTATAAGGTGATCTCTCACTAAATTTCAAGTATAAGTGTTCTCCCTGAGTATGCACCGTTGCTACAGTTCGTCGTGCCGAGACACCATGTGATGATTAGGTGTGATAAGCTCTACGTTCACATACAACGGGTGCAAGCCAGTTTTGCTCATGCAGAATACTCGGGTTAAACTTGACGAGCCTAGCATATGCAGATATGGCCTCGGAACACTGAGACCGAAAGGTCGAGCATGAATCATGTAGTAGATATGATCAACATAGTGATGTTCACCATTGAAAACTACTCCATCTCACGTGATGATCGGACATGGTTTAGTTGATATGGATCACGTGGTCATTTATATGACTAGAGGGATGTCTATCTAAGTGGGAGTTCTAAAGTAATATGATTAATTGAACATAAATTTATCATGAACTTAGTCCTGATAGTATTTGCATATCTATGTTGTAGATCAATTGCTCGCGTATAGCTTCCCCGTTTTATTTATGATATGTTCCTAGAGAAAACTATGTTGAAAGATGTTAGTAGCAATGATGCGGACTAGCTCCGTGATCTGAGGATTATCCTCATTGCTGCACAGAAGAATTATGTCCTTGATGCACCGCTAGGTGAAGGACCTATTGCAGGAGTAGATGCAGACGTTATGAATGTTTGGCAGGCTTTGTATGATGACTACTTGATAGTTTAGTGCACCATGCTTTACGGCTTAGAACCGGGACTTCAAAGACGTTTTGAATGCCACGGAGCATATAAGATGTTCCAAGAGCTGAAATTGGTATTTTAGACTCATGCCCGAGTCGAGAGGTATGAGACCTCTGACAAGTACTTTGCCTAAAAGATGGAGGAGAATAGCTCAGCTAGTGAGCATGTGCTCAAAATGTCTGAGTACTCAAATCACTTGAATCAAGTCGGAGTTAATCTTCCCGATAAGATAGTGATTGACAGAGTTCCCTATTCACTATCACCAAGTTACTAGAACTTCGTGATGAACCATAATATGCAACGGATAACGGAAATGATTCCCAAGCTCTTCGCAATGCTGAAATTGGTGAAGGTAGAAATCAAGAAAAATCATCAAGTGTTGATGGTTGACAAGACCACTAGTTTCAAGTGAAAGGGCAATGGAAAGAAAGGGAACTTCAAGAAGAATGGCAAGCAAGTTGCCACTCCCGTGAAGAAGCCCAAAGCTAGACCTAAGCCTGAAACTGAGTGCTTCTACTGCAAAGGGAATGGTCACTGGAAGCATAACTACCCCAAATACTTGGCGGATAAGAAGGATGGCAAAGTGACAAAAGTATATTTGATATACATGTTGTTGATGTGTACTTTACTAGTGTTCATAGTAACCCCATGGTATTTTATACCGGTTCAGTTGCTAAGATTAGTAACTCGAAACAGGAGTTGCAAAATGAATAGAGACTAGTTAAGGGCAAGGTGATGATGTGTGTTGGAAATGATTCCAAGGTTGGTAAGATCACCATCGAACACTCCTTTTACCTTCGGGATTAGTGTTGAACCTAAAATAAATGTTAGTTGGTGTTTGCGTTGAGCATGAATATGATTGGATCATGTTTGTTGCAATACGGTTATTCATTTAAGTCAAAGAATAATTGTTGTTCTGTTTACATGAATAAAACCTTCTATGGTCATACACTTAATATAAATGGTTTATTGAATCTTGATCATAGTGGTACACATATTCATAATATTGATGCCAAAAGATGCAATGTTGATAATGATAGTGCAACATACTTGTGGAACTGCCGTTTAGGTCATATTGGTCTAAAGCGCATGAAGAAACTCCATGCAGATGGACTTTTGGAATCACTTGATTATGAATCATTTGATGCTTGCGAACCATGCCTCATGGGCAAGATGACTAAGACTTCGTTCTCCGGAACAATGGAGCAAGCCACTAACTTATTGGAAATAATACATACCGATGTATGCGGTCCGATGAGTGTTGAGGCTCGCGGTGGGTATCGTTATTTTCTGACCATCACAGATGATTCGAGCAGATATGAGTATATCTACTTAATGAAACACAAGTCTGAAATGCTTGAAAAGTTCAAAGAATTTCAGAGTGAAGTGGAGAATCATCGTAACAAGAAAATAAAGTTTCTATGATCTAATCGCGGAGACAAAATATTTGAATTACAAGTTTGGCCTTCAATTGAAACAATGTCGAATAGTTTTGCAAGTCACGCCACCTGGAACACCACATCGTAATGGTGTGTCTGAACGTCATAACCGTACTTTATTAGATATGGTGCGATCTATGATGTTTCTTACCGAGTTACCACTATCATTTTGGGGTTATGCATTAGAGAGAGCTGCATTCACGTTAAATAGGGCACTGTCCAAAAATCCGTTGAGATGACTTGGTATGAACTGTGGTTTAGCAAGAAACCTAAGCTGTCATTTCTTAAAGTTTGGGTTGCGATGCTTATGTGAAAAAGTTTCAGCCTGATAAGCTCAAACCCAAGTCGGAGAAGTGCGTCTTCATAGGACACCCAAAAGAAATTGTTGGGTACATATTCTATCAGAGATCCGAAGGCAAGATCTTTGTTGCTTATAATGGTTCCTTTCTAGAGAAGGAGTTTCTCTCGAAAGAAGTGTGTGGGAGGAAAGTAGAACTTGATGAGGTAATTTTACCTTCTCCTGAATTGGAAAGTAGTTCATCACAGAAATCAGTTCCAGTGATGCCTACACCAATTAGTGAGGAAGTTAATGATGATGTCATGAAACTTCGGATCAAGTTACTACCGAACCTCGTAGGTTAACCAGAGTACGTTCCGCACCAGAGTGGTATGGTAATCATGTTCTGGAGGTATTGTTACTCGACCATGACGAACCTACGAACTATGAGGAAGCGATGATGAGCCCAGATTTCGCAAAATGGATTGAGGCCATGAAATCTGAGATGGGATCCATGTATAAAGAACAAAGTATGGACTTTGATTGACTTACCCGATGATCGGCGAGCCATTGAGAATAAATGGATCTTCAAGAGGAAGACGAGCGCTGATGTTACTATCTAGAAAGCTCGAATTTTCGCAAAAGGTTTTCGACAAGTTCAAGGTGTTGACTACGATGACATTTTCTCACTCGTATCGATGCTTAAAAGTCTATGCAAATCATGTTAGCAGTTGCCGCATTTTATGAAATCTGGCAAATGGATATCAAAACTACCCTTAATGGATTTATTAAAAAAAGAGTTGTATATGATGCAACAAGAAGGTTTTGTCAATCCTAAAGATGGTAACAAAGTGTGCAAGCTCCAGCGATCCATCTATGGACTAGTGCAAGCATATCGGAGTTGGAGTATGCGCTTTGATGAGTTGATCAAAGCATATAGTTTTATGCAGACTCTTGGAGAAGCCTGTATTTACAAGAAACTGAGTGGGGGCTCTTTAGTATTTCTGGTACTATATGTGGATGACATATTGTTGATCGGAAATGATACTGAATTTTTGGATAGCATAAAAGGATACTTGAATAAGAATTTTTCAATGAAAGACCTCGGTAAAGTTTCTTACATATTGGGCATCAAGATCTATAGAGATAGATCAAGACGCATGACAAATTTTTCAATGAGTACATACCTTGACAATTTTTTAAGTAGTTTAAAATGGAATAGTCAAAGAAGAGTTCTTGACAGTGTTGCACGGTGTGAAGTTGAGTAAAGACTCAAAACCCGACCACGGCAGAAAATAGAAAGAGAATGAAAAAGTCATTCCCTATGCCTCAGTCATAGGTTCTATAAAGTATGCTATGCTGTGTACTAGACCTATTGTATAGCTTAGCATGATTTTGGCAAGGGAGTACAATAGTGATCTAGGAGTAGATCACTGGACAACGGTCAAAATTATCCTTAGAGGACTAAGGAAATATTTCTCGGTTATGGAGGTGATAAAAGAGTTCGTCGTAAAGAGTTACGTTGATGCAAGATTTTGACACCGATCTAGATTACTCTAAATCTAGATACATAATGAAAGTGGGAGCAATTATCTAGAGTAGCTCCGTGCAGAGTATTGTAGACATAGAAATTTGTAAAATACATACGGATCTGAATGTTGCAGACCCATAGACTAAACTTCTCTCACAAACAAAACATGATCACTCTTTGGGTGTTAATCACATAGCGATGTGAACTAGATTATTGACTCTAGTCAACCCTTTGGGTATTAGTCACATGGAGATGTGAACTAATCACATAAAGATGTGAACTATTGGTGTTAAATCACATGACGATGTGAACTACATTATTGACTCTAGTGCAAGTGGGAGACTGAAGGAGATATGCCCTAGAGGCAATAGTAAAGTTGTAATTTATATTTCCTTATATCATGATAAATGTTTATTATTCATGCTAGAATTTTATTAACCGGAAACTTAGTAAATGTGTGAATACATAGAAAAATAGAGTGTCACTAGTATGCCTCTACTTGACTAGCTCGGTAATCAAAGATGGTTAAGTTTCCTAGCCATAGACATGAGTTTTCATTTGATGAACAGGATCACATCATTAGAGAATGATGTGATTGACTTGACCCATCCGTTAGCTCAGCACTTTGATCGTTTAGTTTACTGCTATTGCTTTCTCCATAACTTATACATGTTAATATGACTATGAGATTATGCAACTCCCGAATAGCGGAGGAACACTTAGTGTGCTATCAAACGTCACAACATAACTGGGTGACAATAAAGATGCTCTATAGGTGTCTTCGATGTTGTTTGTTGAGTTGGCATAGATCGAGATTAGGATTTGTCACTCCGTGTATTGGAGAGGTATCTCTGGGCCCTCTTGGTAATGCACATCACTATAAGCCTTGCAAGCAATGTGACTAATGAGTTAGTTGCGGGATGATGCATTACGGAACGAGTAAAGAGACTTGCCGGTAATGAGATTGAACTAGGTATGAGGATACCGATGATCGAATCTCGGGCAAGTAACATACCGATGACAGAGGGAACAACATATGTTGTTATGTTGTTTCACCAATAAAGATCTTCATAGAATATGTAGGAACCAATATGAGCATCCAGGTTCCGCTATTCGTTATTGACCGGAGATGAGTCTCGATGATGTCTACATAGTTCTCGCACTCGTAGGGTCTGCACGCTTAATGTTTGGTGGCGATCCGTATTATGAGTTTATGTGTTTTGATGTACCGAAGGTAGTTTGGAGTCCCGGATATGATCACGGACATGACGAGGAGTCTCGGAATGGTTGAGACATAAAGAACGATATATTGGAAGCCTATGTTTGGACATTAGAATGGTTCCGGGTGAGTTCGAGCATATACCGGAGTACCGGGAGGTTACCGGAACCCCCGAGAAGTATATGGGCTTTATTGGGCCATAGTGGGAGAGAGGAGAAGGGAGCCTAGGAGGGGGTGCCCCCAGGGCCAATCCGAATTGGGTGAGGGGCCGGGCCCCCTTCCTTCCTCTCCTATTCCAACTAGGGAGGGGGGAATCCTACTCCTGGTAGGAGTAGGACTCCCCTTGGGCGCGCCATAGAGGGGCCGGCCCTCCCCCTCCTCCACTCCTGTATATACGGGGGAGGGGGACACCCCCATTGACACACAAGTTGATCTCTTAGCCGTGTGTGGTGCCCCCCTCCACAGATTTCCACCTCGGTCATTTTGTTGTAGTGCTTAGGCCAAGCCCTGCATCGGTAATTTCATCATCACCGTCATCATGTTGTGGTGCTGACGAAGCTCTCCCTCGACACTCAGCTGGATCTAGAGTTCGTGGGACGTCACCGAGATGAACCTGTGCAGATCGTGGAGGTTCCGTACCTTTGGTGCTAGGATCGGTCGGATCGTGAAGACGTATGAATACAACAACCGTGTTGTCATAAGGCTTCCTCTTACGGTCTATGAGGGTACATGGACAACACTCTCCCCTCTTGTTGCTATGCATCACCTAGATGGATCTTGCGTGTGCGTAGGAATTTTTGAAATTATTGTGATCCCCAACAGCATCAACTTGGCATGCTCTTCGTTTCTGAACAGACATTTCAACCATGGTATTATAGGAGCATACCACATCACCTTGGTAGGAACCCTCTTCCCGGGGGGCTCGCCGTCAACATCGCCAGGGTCATCTCGTCTGATCTTATACCGCAATGCACCGCATAGTGGGCATGCATTCAAATCCTTGTAGCCACTGCGGTAGAGGATGCAGTCATTAGGGCATGCATGTATCTTCTGCACCTCCAATCTTGGAGGGCATACGACCTTGTTTGTTGCATACGTACTCGGGCAATTCATTATCCTTTGGAAGCTTCTTCTTCAATATTTTCAGTAGCCTCTCAAATCCTTTGTCAGGCACAACATTCTCTGCCTTCCACTGCAGCAATTCCAGTACAGTACCGAGCTTTGTGTTGACATCTTTGCAATTGGGGTACAACCCTTTTTTGTGACCCTCTAACATGCGATCGGACTTCAGCTTCTCCTTTTGACTTTCGCGCTGACTCCTTGCATCAGCAATGACACGGCGGAGATCATCATCGGGCACATCGTCTGGTTCCTCTTGATCTTCATCAGCTTCCCCCGTTGCAGCATCACCGTATTGAGGGGACACATAGTTTTCATCGTCCTCTTCTTCTTCGCTGGCTTCCATCATAACCCCTATTCCTCCATGCTTGGTCCAGACATTATAGTGTGGCATGAAACCCTTATAAAGCAGGTGGCTGTGAAGGATTTTCCGGTCAGAGTAAGACTTCGTATTCCCACATATAGGGCATGGACAACACATACAACCATTCTTCTTGTTTGCCTCAGCCACTTCGAGATGCACATCGGAGGTGTGTCTGTCACTGTACATCCATTGCCAGTTCATTTGCGTGCATTATATATAATTAAGTGTGTCAAAAACCATTACAAAACATCATGGATAGATAAGTGACCAAATTAATAGAAGTTCATCATCACATTAAAACTAAAGTACATGCATAGTTCTCATTGAACAACATATAGCTCTCCAGAGCATCTAATTAAACCATACATTGAAACTATGTAAAACATTTCAATGCAACAACAAATGCGATCATAATCGCAACAAAGGTAACAATTGATCCAACAACATAATGAAACCAAGCCTCAGTATGAATGGCATATTTTCTAATCTTTCTAATCTTCAAACGCATTGCATCCATCTTGAACTTGTGATCATCGACGGCATCCGCAACATGCAACTCCAATATCATCTTCTCCTCCTCAATTTTTTTATTTTTTCCTTCAAGTAATTGTTTTCTTCTTCAACTAAATTTAACCTCTCAACAATAGGGTTGGTTGGAATTTCTGGTTCACATACCTCCTAGATAAATAAAATCTATGTCACGTTGGTCGGCATAATTGTCATAAACAATAAATGAACCAAATAGTTATAAAAGATAATATATACCACATCCGAATCATAGACAGGACGAGGGCCGATGGGGGCAGATACCAAAACCATCACACTATATAATAACAACCAATAATAAAAGTAAGAAAATTAGACAAGTATCTATCTAATCATACAAGTAAGAATTTTTTATTTCAGGAAGAAGATAAGAACAAGAGGCTCACCACGGTGGTGCTGGCAACGAGATCGGCGTGGGTGATCGACGGCGGTGAAGACAGGGACGAGACGTGACGGACCGCTAAACCTAGACAACTCTTGAGGAAAATGGAGCTTGGAGGTCGAGCTTCGAGAGGAGAAAGCTTAACTAGTGTGGCTCGGTTATTTCATCGAACACCTCATGTGCATAGGAGGTGAGCTACAGCACCACAAAGCTCTTCCCTCGCCGGCCAGAAAAAACAAAGCAGTGTGGAGTGCTCTGCTCGCCGGCGATGGGGTATATATAGGCACCTCATTAGTCTCGGTTCGTGGCTGGAACCGGGACTAAAGGCCCCCCATCTGTCCCTGTTCCAGCCACGAACCAGGACCAATGGCTGTGGGCCAGGAGCAAGGACCATTGGTCCCGGTTCATGCCTGGAACCGAGACAAATGGGTCCGGACGAATTGGGACTAATGCCCCACGAGGCCCGGCCGCCCCCCTGGGCTCAGGAATTGGGACGTATGCCTCCATTGGTCCCGGTTTGTGACTGAACCGGTACTAATGGGCTAACCAGACCTGAACCAAAGCCCTGTCTTCTACTAGTGGTGGTGGCCGCCGGGATGATGAAGATGGCCACCGGTGATGATTCCCCCCTCCGGTAGGGTGTTGGAAAGGGTCTAGATTGGCTTTCGGTGGCTACAGAGCCTTGCGGCGGCGGAACTTCTGATCTAGGTTCACCCTGAGGGTTTCTGAATTTTTTGGGAATTTATAGGGTAAAGAGGGGGTGTGGGAGGCCACCGAAGTGGCACAACCCACCTGGGTGTGCTTGGGCCCCTAGGCGCGCCCTGGTGGGTTGTGCTCCCCTAGGGGCACCCCTAGGTGCTGCTCTGGCCCATCATGGGTGTTCTGGTCCATAAAAAATCTCCAAAAATTCATGGTGTTTGGACTCTGTTTGATATTGATTTCCCACGATGTAAAAAACAAGAAAAAACAGCAACTGGCCCTGGGCACTGGGTCAATAGGTTAGTCCCAAAAAATGATATAATGTTGCTATAAAGTGATTGTAAAACATCCAAGAATGATAATATAACAGCACGAATACTTCATAACTTATAGATACGTTGGAGACGTATCAACATGACATGCGCCGGAGCGCTACGTGTTATAGACAGTTTCAACACTGGGAAATGCACCTTTTAACTTGATATTTACTCTGAGAGATCACCCTAATAATTGACTACTATGCAATCAAGGGTGCAAACAACAAAGAGCTAAACATCTCAAGCAATTAATAAAAGCATGATATGGTATAGCCCTGGGCGTCGACAATCTTCATGACCATCTTCAATCTCCAGTTGAAGCATCGTGACACACGATATTTTGTTGCCGTGACAACCGTTTCAAAAACGTTGCCATGGTGGCAATTTTAGAAAATGTTGCTGTGGCGACCTTTTCAGAAAACATTGTCGTGGCACCACATTCTTTAAATTCTGTCATGGCATGAAATTATAGCTCATCGTCCCGCGCCAAGTACACCTTCTCCTCGTCGGGGTCCTCCGTGTATGTTTGCCATCATCACATGTAACATGTAAGCTATCTCTATGATATTTACATTAACGTAAGTAGCAATCTCGTGGCTCTAGCCATCATGCCGTGACATGCAGGCCACTTAAACATTACAACATATAACCATCTCATAGATAAAATCATTATCATGACGAAGGCTATACCACATCATATGCATACTCTACAAAACCAAGTTAGACGTCCTCTAATCGGTTTTAGCAAAATTATAGTTACATGGTTAACCAGTTTTAACAAATAATTCTAGCTAGCTACGTCCACAACATAGGCGACGACTCGTGATGCTAGACTAAGTTTCGGGGTGTGTGAAAGAAGAGGCTTAATTAAAAGTCTCGTCCGCCACACTAAACTTCATCAAATACTCGTGACCCCTAGAAGATCATCCATCTTCGACACCCTCTTGTGTATGTGATAGTTCACTATTCTCAACTATGTAGAAGCCCAAGGAACTGTTAGTAGATCTTCGACAGCCAGAGCCGACCGATTAGCAGAACCTTGTAAAAGCGACATCATGCTATTGATGAATTGAACCAAAGCAACACCCGAGGGAAGCATAGCGAGAACATCAACCCCCAGAATCGCATGTGATCTAGATCACGGCCTGCACCTACTCATATAACTACTCATGATGCCATTATTGGGAAACGTAGTACAAAACAAAACAAAATACACGCCGATGAAAACCCAAGATCAATATGAAGACGCATAACAGGTTGGGATCATGATCCTTACCGTCCCCGAGTTGCAGCAGAAGAAGATCATGTCGGTGTAGATCATACTTGGAGTCCCTTCACTACTAGGAAAAGGACTATAGATGAAATTGACACTAATGGTGCACCATACAAGTGGTGCGCCACTACTATATACTAATGGCGCACCATGTGCTGATGCGCCATTAGTGTGGAAGACACTAATGGCGCACCAGACACACGGTGCGCCACTACTGTATTTTTTTTCATTTTTCCAAACATACTAATGGCGCATCCAGGCAAAGTGCGCCATTACTAGTTCTAACTAGTAATGGCGCACCAGCCACACAGTGCGCCACTACTGTATTTTTTTATTCTTTTTTTTGCGAAACTACTAATGGCGCACCGTGGCATAGTGCACCATTACTAGATTAAACTTGTAATGGCGCACTACGCAACGGTGAGCCATTAGTGTGTATATTTTTTATTTTTTATTTTTTTGCAAAACTACTAATGGCGCACGGCCAGTAGGTGCGCCATTAGTGTGTTGGGTTACTAATGGCGCATGTGTGGGTGGTGCGCCATTAGTAACCTGGGACTAGCTAGATATTTTTGACAGCCACACCTACACACTCATTTTCCCCACTTCATTCCCTCCACCTCCTTCTCCAAGCTTGTCGGCTGCCTCCTCCTCCTCACCTCATTTGCATCATAGATTCATCAAAATTAAGTGGTTAAATTACCCTTTTTTTGATAGGTAAGTAAGGGGAAACCTATCTTTATGTTGTATATCTACTTTTTTTCTCCCTGGCTCGCTCCAACAAGGTGCACGTGCACTTTTTGTGGCCTAGCTAGGTCTATGTAAGTTTGTGGTGTTGCATATATGTTTGTGTTTGCAGGTACCGGTATTTGAAATGCGATAGTTGCCAATATTTTGCCGGAATGTTGATTCATTTCCGTTTCGGCGAGAATTTTTGCACTATGCATTCTTTTTGGTCCTATTTTTAGGGAAAGTCATGCCAAAATTTTTCTTGGTTCTAAAATATCGTTTTGCTCTACCCCGTAGGCGACCATGGTCCGCAAGATGACCGAAGGCATCGTGAATAGGTTTTTGAGCTCTGCGAAGGCCGAGATGCTTCAAAAGAACGAGACGGAGATAAGATGTCAGTGTCGAAGATGCAAGCTGAAGAACCTTATTGCGGACCCGGATTCTGGGCAGGTGCGGGACCACCTACTCTTGCATTGTTTCATGGATGGCTATCGATGGCAAGGTGATGAATATGACTATGAAGTCGTCCATGGGGGCCGGGCAAGAAATGAGGAAGGGCAGCAAGACAACCACCGCGGCTCGGGCGGGCGAGAAGACGAAGAATCTCCAGGACATGATCACGACGGTGATGATGTACACAGTCATCATGTAGAAGATGCCGGACATGATGATGAGGAAGATCAAGACGAAGGGCATGATCATGAAGATGAAGATGCCGGAGCAGACGACGATGGAGGCTAGGTGCAGGACCCTCATATTCAAGAGCTGCTTCTCAAGAAACGGATAACGCAAGAGCTGCCGCCCGAGAGAAAGCCAAGATGGATCAACTGGAGATAGACGTGGTTACTCCATTGTATGAAGGATGCAGGCCCGAGGATACCCGCCTGAAAGTAATGCTCATGGCTCTGGAGATGAAGGTAAAACACAAAATGACCGACGCATGCTTCGACGAGAACATGTCATTCTGGCACGAACGTCTTCCCAAGGGGAACAAGTGCCCTACCAGTTTCGAGGAGGCGAAGAAAATCGTGTGTCCTCTGGATTTACCGCACGTGAAATACCATGTGTACATGAAAAATTGCATCATTTATCGGGACGAGGACGCGGAGTCTACCATATGTCCGGTGTGCGGCGTCACTCGATACAAGAAGAGGAAGAAAGCTCCTCGAAAAGTGGTGTGGTACTTTCCGATCACTCCTCATCTGCAGCGGTATTTCGCGGACCCTAAGGTAGCAAAGCTCCTGCGTTGGCACGCGGATAGGGAGGAGAAGAAGCGGGAAGATGACGGAAATGATCCGGAGATAAATAAAAAAGACAAGATGCTGAGTCACCCTAAGGATGCGAGCCAGTGGCAAGCGTTGAACTTCGAAGACCCAGAATTTGGGAATGATCCAAGGAACATCGTGCCGGGCGCGAGCACCGATGGAGTCAATCCGTTTGGCAGCCAGAGAAGCACACATAGCACCTGGCCTGTGTTTGTGTGGATGTACAACCTCCCCCTGGTTGTGCATGAAGAGGAAGTACATTCACATGAGTATGCTAATTGAAGGGCCGAAACAACCAGGGGACGACATTAATCTGTATCTGGGGCTGCTGAAAGAGGAGCTAGACATGCTATGGAAAACGCCAACCAATACGTGGGACGCCGCAGAGAAAGAATATTTCCCTATGAGAGCCGCACTGCTCACGATGGTGCACGACTATCTCGGTTACGGATATCTCGCGGGGCAGGTGGTCCACGGATTTTCTGGATGCGTCAGGTGCATGGATGACACAACGTATCGCCAGTTAGATAGAGATCCTGGGTCTTCTAAAACCGTGTTCATGGGACATCGAAGGTGGCTTAGCGACGATGACCCATGGAGGAAACGCAAGGATCTGTTCGATGGTGACACCGAACCCCGAAGACGCCCACGTACGAGGAGCGGCGAGGAAATAGACGAGCTGTTGAAAAATTGGAAAGATTGCCCACTGCTGGGAAAGAAGCAAAAGGCGCTAGAACCGGGGAAGAAGCAAAAGGCGCTAGAGCCGCTGCTGAAGGTATGGAAAACGAGGTCTGTTTTCTGGGAGTTGTCGTACTCGAAGATCCACCGTGTTCCTCATAGCCTTGATGTCATGCATATCACAAAGAACGTGTGTGAGAGTCTGCTTGGTACCCTGCTCAACATGCCAGAGAGGACCAAAGATGGGCCGAAAGCAAGGGCAGACTTGAAATCAATGGGCATCAGGCAGGAGCTTCACGCTAATGATGATGATGATGATGATGAGGCGAAGCAGGACACAGAAAGTCATCGCAAAGGCAAAAAGGCCAAGAAGACCGGAAATGACTAACCTCCCGCGTGCTTCACTCTAAGTCAGGAGGAGATCGAGAAGTTTTTCACCTGCCTCGTAGGAGTAAAACTTCCTTACGGTTACGCAGGGAAGATAAGCAGATACCTAGACCCAGCGAAGTAGAAGTTCAGTGGGATGAAGTCTCACGACTGTCACGTGCTGATGACGCAGATACTTCCAGTTGCAATCTGTGGGATCATGGACGCGCATGTCCGTGAAACGCTATTTGGCCTATGCAACTTTTTTGACGTCATCTCTCGGAAGTCGGTTGGCTTGAGGCAACTCAGAAGGCTACAGGAAGAGATCGTGGTGATACTATGCGAGCTTGAGATGTACTTGCCGCCCGCATTCTTCGATGTTATTGTGCATCTGCTGGTCCATATCGTGGAGGATATCATCCAACTCGGGCTGACGTTCCTGCATAGCATGATGCCATTCGAAAGGATGAATGGTGTCATCAAAGGATACGTTCGCAACATGTCACGTCCAGAGGGAAGTATAGCCAGGGGCTTTCTGACCGAAGAGTGCATCTCCTACTGCACAAATTATCTAGGCATCGAGAACCCCGTTGGTCTTCCCGTCAATAGGCACCTCAGTAGGCTTGCTGGATGGGGTCACCGTGAGGGTCGCCGCGAAATGCATGTCGACTTCGAGGGTCGACTCGCCGACTTTGAAAGAGCAAACCTAGTCGCGCTACAACACATAGACATGGTCGATCCTTGGGTGGTAGAGCACAAAACCTTTATTGAGAAGTCGTACAATGACCGAGGCCAACAGAGGACGGACGGAGATATAATCAAAGAGCACAACTCATGTTTCACGCGTTGGTTCAAGCAGAAGCTTCTGTCGTACCATTTACATGAGGATTCTTCCGCGGAAGAACAACTCATATTCGCCTTGTCACAGGGCGCCGAGCACAACCTTATGACCTATGAGGCGTATGATATCAACGGCTACACATTCTACACCGAGGACAAGGACATGAAGAGCGATGGTTATCAGAACTCCGGGGTAACGATGGAATCCTACACCGGTAACGACAAGGACGGATACTACAGAATGATCGAGGAGATTTGGGAGCTGGGCTATGCTGGAGAGAAGGTCCCGATGTTCCGTGTCAGATGGGCCAAGAGCGTCCTAAAATAAGACTGGTATTTCACCACCATGGTTATACCCGAAGCCAAATCCAATACCGCGGGCGCAAACGTCACCGCGAAAAATGAGCCATGGGTACTGGCTTCCCAGGTGGACCAATGCTTCTTCATTACCGACCCGTCAAACCCTAGTCGTGTTGTCGTGAGGAGAGGCAAAAGGAAGATCATCGGAATGGATGGAGTAGCCAATGAGCAAGACTTCGACAAGTACGGCGACCCGAAGATCGAACATGACGACGATGATGAAGTAGCAGCATACACCACAAGAAGAAGCAGGACCTGTCGTGGTTCTAGCTCTGACAGTGATGTAGGGGGGTAAGTATGGAGAGGCTAGATCTCAGCTATTGGGAAGTTGTAAACACACAAAGATGTACGAGTTCAGGCCCTTCGCGGAGGAAGTAACAGCCCTACATCTCGGTGCCCGGAGGCGGTCGATTGGATTACTAGCGCGTGAATAACAGGGGTGCGAACCCTTCATACCGAGGAGGGGGTGGCTTATAT
This sequence comes from Triticum aestivum, assembly GCF_018294505.1. Classification (NCBI taxonomy): domain Eukaryota; kingdom Viridiplantae; phylum Streptophyta; class Magnoliopsida; order Poales; family Poaceae; genus Triticum; species Triticum aestivum. Next base: position 640,072,738 of record NC_057812.1, read on the forward strand.
AGAGTTCGCCGACCCCTCCTGCCCTCAGTAATGCAGGGTTTAAGGTACATTTAAGGTCGGGCGTTACTGGTAATGCCCCTAATAAAGTGCTATAATGACCATAAAGACTACTTAACAGCTGACCGTTTGCCTGTGGAGTGACTACAGGTCTCCTGGCGGTCGAGTGGTTGGCTTCATGGTCGAGTGATAGCTTTCTGGTCGAGTGTCTTGAATCCGTCGAGTGGGATACCTTCAAGTCGATTGAAAGGTGACTTCTCCTAGGGATGTCCTAGGGTAGGGCTCCTTTGGACAGGTTCGTGCCCCTACCCTAGGTACATAGCTTCATCATTAGCCCCCGAATAGATCGAGGTTAGAGTGGGGAAAGAGTTGGAGATCTTTCCGACTGATTCTTCGGGCTACGTGAGTGCCTCGTTTTTAGGTCAATCGTCATGGATGACGTTGCCAACCTTTTTCAGTCGCCTTGATCCATTCCAGGCCTTTCATCGAGTGAATTTCTTTGTTTGTGACATACCTAGCGCCAGCGCGATAGGGCTCTTCTATTTTGACAAGTTGTTTTGTGGCCCGCAGATGTCGCGGGATTCGGATTTTGGGAAGCACGCGGGACGGGAGCGGCTGCAGTAATCGAAAGCGATAAAGCGGAAGTTCCTCGATCCCCGCGTCGCCTTTTTCACCACGTACTGCGTGTGCGTCTGCTGCGGGATTTGACTGGATAGCCTGGGCCTACCAGTCAGCCACTCAGAAGTGGTCCCTTATAAATCGCCGGCTTGGGGTTTCCAAGCAGTGCGCTCTCTTCTCCTCCTTTCTTCCGCCTCTCCCCCTTCGCAAGTCCTTCCGCCACCTCCGTTCCCGCCCCAGCGCAGCAGGCCCGTGCGAAACTTAGCCGGCGACGATGACGAAGAGCAAGACCTCCGCCCTGGAGCGTGCGAAGAAGGCAGCGGCGGCGGGGAAAGGGAAGAGGTCAGCCCGGGGCGGATCTTCTTCTAGGACCGCTCTGCCCAAAGGTTGGATCCAGGGCGACTGGATGCCGTCGGTGCTCCGGCAAGAGGATCTCGATGCCATGGTCGAGGGGGGAGTCATTCCTCACCAAGCTGCACGTCTTTCGGGGGGAGAGATCGACCCTCAGCCCGCGACGGTGAGTGCGTGCTCCTAGCCACTCACATTGACCGAGGGTTTTCTCTGCCGCCCCATCCTTTTTTCCGGAGCTTCTTGAACTTCTTCAGAGTGCAGCTCCACCACTTCACCCCCAACTCCATTGTCTACCTTGCCGCTTTCATTTCCATGTGTGAGGCTTTCTTCGGTTGCCGCCCCCATTGGGGACTTTTCAAACACATCTTTACTTGCCGTTCTCAATCGGTCAAGAAGGCTAAGTCGAGTGACGAGAGGACGCAGGTGATCCAGTTGTGCGGGGGCTTGGCGATCCAGGCGAGGGGGAAGAGATGTTTTCCATCCATTACTTTCCCGGAGTCAGTCCGTGGTTGGCAGTCGACCTGGTTCTACTGTCAGGACCAGGCGACCCCAGGACAGTCGACTGGTCTTCCTCCTTTCTCCCTCGACCGAGCTAAAAAACCCGCTTCTCTGAAAGTGACGCCGGAGGAAAGGGCCCAAGTCAAAGTGCTGGCCGGTCGAGTGGTTGAGCTTGTCTGTGAGGGTGTGACTGGGATGGACCTACTGGAGGTCTTCCTCCAGAGGCACATCCAACCGCTCCAGGCCCGTGACCACCCGATGTGGTTGTATTCTGGTCTTGATGACACCACTCGGATCCACCCGGAGGAGGTCACCGACGAGATGCTGGAGGGGTGGCTGTCGGGCATCACGGGGAACAAAGACAACCCCCAAGGAGCCAGGAGGGTTATTCCACTCGACAACTTGTATGAAGTGGACCAGGTACGTCTTGTTCTTTGCATTCCGACTGAAAATGCTCCCAACTGAAATCTTGTTTTCTGCATTGGTCTTCTTTGAGTTGGTCGATTGACTTTCGTCTTGTCTATTGTTTTCCAGGCGACCACCGAGATGTACTCGACGCCCAACGGGGCTCAGGGGCCAACTGAGGAAGGGGAGGCGAGTGGAGGTGAGAGCGGGGACGACCAAGGCGAGTGGGAGTCCGACGGTGAAGGAGAGCGAGACGACAATGTCGACTCCAGCGAAGAGGAGGAGGAGGCCGAACCCCCTCGCCCAGAGGGGCGGTCCAAGCACATACACGACCCAGCGCGGGAACGAGGCAAGGCGACTGCTTCTGTTGGGCAGTCGTCGAAAAGCCCTCGGACCTCTTCTCCTACGCCGACTGGGAAAGTCCCCAAGCTCCCACGCACGACGCTGTCCAAGCCGCCCAAGGCTCTACCCAAGATGAAGATAGCTGTCCCTACCATTTCTGGGTAATAATAAGACTTGTTTCCCTTCGTCGACCATGGACAGATCCTTGGTCGATTCATTGAACCAACCGACTGACTTTCGAGTTTTGCAGTGCTGCTACTTTTGAGGTCTCCGCCAAGGGTGACAACCAGGAGATGGAGGATGCTGCTACCTCCAACCCTGGTACGATTACTGACGTTCTGTATTGAGTCGACTGATCATTTACTGCAACTCTGGTCGATTGAACTTTTCCTTTGCAGCCCCTCCTCATGTTATCGACCTCCCGGATGACGATGACAACGGTCCGTTGAGAGTGAGGAGGCACAAGAGGGCGTCGGCTGACAAGACCTCCCAATTCGCTCCGGCGTCCGAGGCCGTGGCTCGGGATGGTGGTGACACCGCTCGGGCTTCTGTGACCTTCGCCGTTCCCCTGGCGAGTGCGCGGCCCTCGTCGTTGACTGCGGACCCGTCTTCACTTTTTGCCGCATACCCCGTCCCTGAGGACCAAGCGGCTGCTGCAAAGGAGGCTATACGCCAGGCGGGGATCATGATGGAGCAAGTGAAGATGGCTCGGGAGGCAAGCCAAGCAGCCTATGACACGAGTTCGGCTCTTCAGAGCAACGTCCAGGTCAGTCGACTCAACACTTGGTCTGTTATGATATGTTGTTTGAAGAGTCTCTTTTCCGAGGATCTTTTGTATCTGTACACCCACTGGGTGTGTCTGCCAATCCTTGGACGAGTGGGGGCACGCTAAGTGCACCCACTGGGTGTAGTCCCCGAGACTACGGTGGACTGCTGGCAGTCGACTGTAGTCTTTTCATTGTGTTTGTTGTAGCTGTATTTCTTCACTCGGTCTGGTCGGGCCAGTTCGAGTGGAACTGTATCCGGTCGACTACAGGCAGGCGAATTTTTCTCTCTTTTTTTTGGTCGAACCAGTGGGGGCACGCTGAGTGCACCCACTGGGTGTAGTCCCCGAGACTACTGTCGAATGTTTTTGATTCGGCTGTGGTCTTAGAAACGTCTTCATTGTCTCTCAGTTACTCGGAAGCAACTTATCTTGGACGTCTGTCGACTGATTTTGCTTTTACAGAAATCCTGCGAACTCATAGCTCGCTATACTGAGTTGGAGAAGCAAAAGATTCAACTGAACCTTGATCTGGAGCTGGCCAGAACAAAGCTGCAGAAGGTCAGAGACGGCGCCGCAGGTAAGACGGCTTTGTCGATTGGTTAGTCTTTGGGCTTGAGTACCCTTTTGTTATTTCCGATTGAATCATCATTTCTTCGCAGAAAAACTGAACGAAGCTCTGGCAAAGAAGGATCAGGACTTGGCTGTTGCCCGTAAGGAGGCTGATGACAAGACCGCTCTGGCCGCACAGAAGCTGGCTTCGGTCGACCACTTAGAAGAAGAGAATACCAAGCTGAAGACCACTCTGAATGAAACCAATAGGGAGTGTTCACGTTGGAAGAAGGAGAACCTCACCCTGAGCGAGAAGCTGGAAGGCATCGCTCGCAGGAGGGACGACCTGGAGAGCTACTTGGGGAGCCTCGCCAAGAAGTTGTACCTTAAGCTTGAAGGTGCACATTCAGTTCCGACTGGTTTATGTGTCGACTCAGTCTATGAAAATTGACTTATCCTTGGATCGTGTATGCAGAACTTTGCCAGAATTTTGAAGAGGAGACTAGTCGAGTGGAGCCAAGCTTGGACCCTGTTAACTCTCTTGTGAAGTACGAGGCTGCAATGAACGTGCTCCGTCTGGAGTCTCGTACTGCCAGCGTCGTTGACTATCTGGCTCGGCTGAAAGTGGCGATGTCGCGGATCGACACATCACTCTGTCCTGGGACGACGCTTCAGAACGACCTCGAGTCTCTGATGGCTCAACTTAACGAAGTCCCAGGTCGAGTGGCGGAATGGAAGAAATCTTCTGCTAGATGTGGTGCTGACGTCGCTCTGTCTCTGGTCCGCGTCCATTGCAAGGAGGCGCGAGAAGAAAAGCTGGCGGCCATCCAAGTTGCCAATACTAGGAAGCACAGCTTTCAAGACTTCATGCAGACTTTCATTGCCGCTGCCACCCGTATTGCCGACGGGATCGACTTGGATGAGTTCGTCTCCCCTTCTAGTCCTCCTCCTGAGGAGTAAAAAACTTTGAATTTACCTCGGAATGTCGAGCAAATTTGTAACCGTTTAAACTCTGCTGAGCCGAGGGCTCGAGTACTTTGAGGTCTGGGACCTTTTAGGCTTTTTCTGAACTAGATTTCTCGTTGGATATCTTCATAGTTTGATTCGTCGAGTGGAACTGGATCTTCACTCGGAATAATCTTGTATTTGCGACGCAGCTCCGAGGGAGAAGGTAGCGGTCGACTCGCGAATTGGGCTGTGTCCTGTACTTAGGCGAGCGTCGTGCTGCAGCTAAGCCCCCGAGTGGGAGGTTTGCTCTCCACTCGGTAGGATTTTTAAACACTTAGGCGAGCACTAACTGCAGCTAAGTCTCTTAGTGGGAGAACTTAGGCGAGTCCTGGGCTGCAGCTAAGCCCCCGAGTGGGAGGTTTGCTCTCCACTTGGTGGGATTTTTTGAACACTTAGGCGAGCGCTGGGCTGCAGCTAAGTCCCCGAGTGGGAAGTTTGCTCTCCACTCGGTGGGATTTTTAAACACTTAGGCGAGCACTGACTGCAGCTAAGTCTCTTAGTGGGAGAACTTAGGCGAGTCCTGGGCTGCAGCTAAGCCCCCGAGTGGGAGGTTTGCTCTCCACTCGGTGGGATTTTTTGAACACTTAGGCAAGCACTGGGCTGCAGCTAAGTCCTCGAGTGGGAAGTTTGCTCTCCACTCGGTGGGATTTTTAAACACTTAGGCGAGCACTGACTGCAGCTAAGTCTCTTAGTGGGAGAACTTAGGCGAGTCCTGGGCTGCAACTAAGCCCCCGAGTGGGAGGTTTGCTCTCCACTCGGTGGGATTTTTTGAACACTTAGGCGAGCGTTGGGCTGCAGCTAAGTCCCCGAGTGGGAAGTTTGCTCTCCACTCGGTGGGATTTTTAAATACTTAGGCGAGCGCTTGGCTGCAGCTAAGTCCCCTAGTGGGAAGTTTGCTCTCCACTCGGTGGGATTTTTAAACACTTAGGAGAGCGCTGACTGCAGCTAAGTCTCTTAGTGGGAGAACTTAGGCGAGTCCTGGGCTGCAGCTAAGCCCCTGAGTGGGAGGTTTGCTCTCCACTCGGTGGGATTTTTTGAACACTTAGGCGAGCGCTGGGCTGCAGCTAAGTCCCCGAGTGGGAAGTTTGCTCCCCACTCGGTGGGATTTTTAAATACTTAGGCGAGCGCTGGGCTGCAGCTAAGTCCCCGAGTGGGAAGTTTGCTCTCCACTCGGTGGGATTTTTAAACACTTAGGCGAGCGCTGGGCTGCAGCTAAGTCCCCGAGTGGGAAGTTTGCTCTCCACTCGGTGGGATTTTTAAACACTTAGGCGAGCGCTGACTGCAGCTAAGTCTCTTAGTGGGAGAACTTAGGCGAGTCCTGGACTGCAGCTAAGCCCCTGAGTGGGAGGTTTGCTCTCCACTCGGTAGGATTTTTTAAACACTTATGCGAGCACTGACTGCAGCTAAGTCTCTTAGTGGGAGAACTTAGGCGAGTCTCAGACTGCAGCTAAGCCCCGAGTGGGAGGTTTGCTCTCCACTCGGTAGGATTTTTTAAACACTTAGGCGAGCACTGACTACAGCTAAGTCTCTTAGTGGGAGAACTCAGGCGAGTCCTGGACTGCAGCTAAGCCCCTGAGTGGGAGGTTTGCTCTCCACTCGGTAGGATTTTTTAAACACTTAGGCGAGCACTAACTGCAGCTAAGTCTCTTAGTGGGAGAACTTAGGCGAGTCCTGGACTGCAGCTAAGCCCCCGAGTGGGAGGTTTGCTCTCCACTCGGTAGGATTTTTTTTAACTTAGGCGAAACGAATTCGTGGCTAAGTCACCCACTAGGGGATTTCATATGTAAAAAGTGACAACAATTACTGGAACACTCTTGCCTTTGATAAAAATGAACTGCAGAAATTTTTCTTATTACATCTCTGCCAAGGGAGAACTCAAGTGTAAAAGGGGTGGAGTAGTTCCGCATTCCAAGCTCGTGGCTTGTCGATCTAGTGATCAACATTGTAGAGGTGATATGCTCCGTTGTGAAGGACTCTGGTAACGATGAAGGGGCCTTCCCAAGTAGGAGCAAGCTTGTGTGGTTTCTGTTGATCCACTCGGAGGACCAAATCTCCTTGGAAGGCACGACTCTTAACATTCCGGGCGTGGAATCGACGCAAGTCTTGCTGATAGATGGTCGATCTGATCATGGCCATCTCCCTCTCTTCTTCTAGCAGGTCGACTGCATCTTGCTGGGCCTGTTCTGCTTCATCTTCGGTGTAAAGCTCGACTCGGGGCGCGTTGTGAAGAAGATCACTTGGCAGAACCGCTTCGACTCCATAAACCAGAAAGAATGGAGTTCTTCCAGTCGACCAGTTAGGGGTGGTCCTCAATCCCCACAGAACTGACGGAAGCTCGTCGACCCAAGCACCTGCCGCGTGCTTGAGATCACGCATCAGCTGAGGCTTCAGTCCTTTGAGAATCAGACCATTTTCTCTTTCAGCTTGTCCATTCGACTGAGGATGCGCTACCGACGCGTAGTCGACTCGTGTGCCTTGAGAGGCGCAAAAAGCTCTGAACCTGTCTGAATCGAAGTTTGACCCATTATCAGTGATGATGCTATGCGGGACCCCATACCTGAGTATCAACTCTCTGATGAAACTGATAGCAGTGCTAGTATCAAGATTTTTGATAGGCTTGGCTTCAATCCATTTGGTGAACTTGTCGACTGCCACAAGCACATGCGTGAATCCGCTCCTGCCTATTCTCAGTGGACCAACCATGTCCAGTCCCCATACAGCAAAGGGCCAGACGAGTGGAATGGTCTTCAGGGCTGATGCAGGCTTGTGTGACATGTTGGAGTAGAACTGGCAGCCCCCACACTTGTCGACTATCTCTTTCGCCATCTCATTTGCTCTAGGCCAGTAAAATCCCGCTCGGTATGCTTTAGCCACAATGGTCCGAGAGGACGCATGGTGACCATAGGTCCCCGAGTGGATATCATCAAGGATTATCCGACCTTCTTCTGGTGTTATGCACTTCTGACCGATTCCAGTCGCGCTTTCTCTATACAACTGCCCCTTTATGACTGTGAAGGCCTTGGATCAGCGGACGATCTGTCGAGCCTCTTCCTCGTCCTCTGGGAGCTCTTTCCTTAGGATATACGCGATGTACGGTATCGTCCAGTCGGGAGTGATTGCCAAGACTTCCATGATTAGGTCGATCACAGCAGGAACTTCGACTTCAGTCGGATCTGTGGCACTTTTCGGTTGTGGGGCTTCTTCTGTGAAAGGATCCTCCTGGACTGACGGCGAGCGGATGTGCTCCAAGAACACATTGCTGGGAATGGCTTCTCTCTTGGAGCCTATCTTTGCCAGATCATCAGCTGCTTGATTTTTCATTCGGGGGATGTGATGAAGCTCTAACCCCTCGAATTTCTTTTCTAGCTTTCTCACTGTGTTGCAATAGCCAGTCATAGCCGGACTTCTGACGTCCCACTCCTACATCACCTGATTAACCACCAAATCTGAGTCACCATAGACCATGAGGCGACGGACGCCGAGTGAAATGGCCATGCGCAACCCATACAGAAGTGCTTCATACTCTGCTTCATTATTGGAGGAATCGAAGTGAATCTGGAGAACATATCTGAGCTTATCTCCTCGGGGGGAGACTAGAACTACCCCAGCGCCGGAACCATTCAGCATCTTAGATCCATCGAAGAACATGGTCCAGTGCTTCGAGTGAACTTGAGTCGGGAGCTGCTGTTCAATCCACTCGGCAATGAAATCTGCGATTGCTTGGGACTTAATAACCTTCTTTGCTTCAAACTTGATATCTAAGGGAAGGAGTTCAATCGCCCACTTGGCCACTCGACCAGTTGCATCTCTGTTATGAAGAATCTCTGACAGTGGGGCGTCGCTGACGACTGTAATGGAGTGGTCAGAGAAGTAATGTGCAACCTTCTTCGTGGTCATGTAAATCCCATATACAAGCTTCTGGTAGTGAGGGTATCTTTGTTTTGAAGGGGTCAAAACTTCAGACAGATAATAGACTGGGCGCTGAACTCTGAAGGCCTTTCCTTCTTCTTCCCGCTCGACCGTGAGTACTGTACTGACAACTTGTCCCATGGCAGCAATGTACAGCAGCAGAGGCTCTTTGCTGATTGGGGCAGCAAGCACCGGCTGGGTGGAGAGCAGAGCTTTGAGCTCTGCAAACGCTGCGTCAGCTTCTGGAGTCCACTTGAACTTTTCAGACTTCTTCATCAGTCGGTAAAGAGGTAACGCTTTCTCACCGAGTCAAGAAATGAATCGACTTAGAGCGGCCAAGCAACCTATAAGCTTCTGGACATCGTGTATACGCACGGGGCGCTTCATCGGAGTATGGTGCCAACTTTCTCGGGGTTAGCGTCGATTCCTCGTTCGGAAACGAGAAAACCAAGTAACTTTCCACCTGGAACTCCGAATGTGCACTTTGATGGATTGAGCTTGATATCATATCTCCTGAGGTTAGCAAAGGTTTCAGCAAGGTCAGTCAGTAGGTCGGAACCTTTCCGTGACTTAACCACAATATCATCCATGTATGCTTCTACGTTCCGACTGATGTGAGTGAGCAAACACTTCTGAATCATCCTCATGAACGTGGCTCCAGCATTCTTGAGGCCGAAGGGCATGGTGACATAACAGAAGCACCCAAATGGGGTGATGAAAGCCGTTTTGATCTCGTCAGGTCCATACAGACGGATCTGATGGTACCCTGAATAAGCATCTAGAAAAGACAAACGCTCACATCCCGCGGTCGAATCCACTATCTGGTCGATGCGGGGGAGAGGGAAATGATCTTTCGGGCAGGCCCGATTGATATGTTTGAAATCAATGCACATGCGAAGTGACTTGTCCTTCTTGGGGACCATGACGACATTGGCGATCCACTCGGAGTGGTAAATCTCTCGGATGAACTCTGCTGCTAAGAGCCGAGCCACCTCCTCGCCAATGGCCTTCCTCTTCTGGATGGCGGACCGTCGAAGATGTTCTTTCACAGGCTTGAACTTCGGGTCGACTCGCAGACGGTGCTCAGCCAGCCCCCTGGGAACTCCAGGCATGTCAGAAGGCTTCCATGCGAAGACGTCCCAGTTCTCACGGAGGAACTGGATGAGCTCTTCTCCCTATTTGGAGTCGAGCGTCGTCGAGATGTGAGTCGGAGCAGCGTCGGGGTCGGTCGGGTGAATGTGAGCTGTCTTTGTTTCACCAGACGACTGAAAAGCTGACTCTGAAGCAGGCTTCTTGGCCCGTAGCAATTCACTCAGATCGACAGTCTTTTGGTACTCTTGCAGCTCGACCACTGCCATCTGAGCATCTGCAATCTTTGAGCCTTTCTGAAAGCACTCTTCTGCCTTCTTCCGATTGCCTGTAACAGTGATTACCCCTTTAGGGCCAGGCATCTTCAGTTTGAGGTACACGTAACATGGTCGAGCCATGAAGTGCGCGTAAGCTGGCCTGCCCAAAATGGCATGATAAGCACTTTGGAAGTCCACAACCTCGAATGTCAACTTTTCCTTGCGGTAATTCTTTGAATCACCGAAAACCACATCAAGAGCAATCTGGCCGAGTGATTCGGCTTTCTTGCCAGGAATGACTCTGTGGAAGCTCATGTTACTGGTACTCAGTCTGGACATCGGAATGCCCATTCCTTTCAAAGTTTCAGCATATAGTATGTTCAAGCCACTGCCGCCATCCATCAGGACTTTGGTCAGTCGAGTGCCTTCAACGATTGGGTCGACCACCAAAGCTTTCCTCCCAGGGGTGGCAATGTGTGTCGGGTGATCGGACTGGTCGAATGTGATGGCAGTCTGAGACCACTTCAGGTAACTGGGTGTTGTTGGGGCAACCATGTACACCTCGCGGTTAATGACTTTCAGTCGACTTTTGCTCTCGACATCGGCAAAAATCATCAGGGTGGAATTGACTTGAGGGTATCCATCGTCACTGTCTTCCTTGTCCTCAACTCTGTCTGACTCTTTTTCCTTGTCTTTGGGCTGTTTGCCCTGAAACTGCTGGATCAGGAGTCGACACTGTCGAGTGGTATGCTTTGGGTAAATGAAATTACCCTCTTCATCTTTCTTGGTGTGGATGTGGCATGGCAGATCCAAAACATCATTTCCATCTTGATCCTTGACTTTCTTGGGCTTCCAGGGGCCTTTGGGTTTTCCCTTGAAGTTTCCCTGGGCTACGGCCAGGGCCTCCCCAGGAGCGGCTGGCTCGGCCTTCCGCTTCTGTTTCCGACTGGAGTTTCCTCCGGTTTCTTGGGAGACTGCCTTGAGCTTGCCGCTTCGGAGTCGATCTTCGTCTTCACCATTAGCGTACTTGGTGGCAATCTCCATCATCCAATTCAGAGACATCTCTCCAGTGCGACCGAACTTCAAATTCAACTCTCTGTATTTAACGCCTTCCTTGAAGGCACAAACTGCTTGATGGTCTGGCACATTCTCGACCGTGTGATGCAGCGTGATCCACCTCTGGATGTAATCCCTCAGTGTTTCATTCGGCTTCTGTACGCAGGACCTCAACTCTGTAAGGCCCGCAGGTCGCTTGCAGGTTCCTTCAAAGGTTGTGACAAACACTCGGGAGAGGTCCTCCCAGGTGTAGATGCTGCTGGGTGCCAACTGATTCAGCCACGCTCTGGCTGAGCCCTCTAACATGAGGGGCAAATGCTTCATGGCCACCTCATCATTGCCGTCGCCAATCTGTACAGCCACTCGGTAATCTTCGAGCCAAGTGTCAGGCTTAGATTCACCGGTGAACTTGCTAACCCCAGTCGCCAGCCTGAAGTTAGGAGGAATCACTGCGGCCCTGATGGCTCGACTGAAACACTCTGGCCCTGAAACACGTGCTCTGGTGCTGGCGGGCGCATCTCTGTTCTGGCCTTCCCGATGAGCCCTGTTCCTGTCAACCAAGCCTTGAACGAGGACAGATCTCGCGTCAAAGCCTGGGTCCCTAGGGTCGACTCGAATCCTCTGCCCAACACTATGGGGGCGTCTGTCATCTTGCCGTCGAGGCGCATATGACCCACTCCTCGGGGGAGGGGTTGGCACTCGACGTCGATCATCACGATCGAATCGGCGATCATACTGCTCATTCCTCCTGTACTGATCGTGTCGGTCACCATGTCCCTCGCGCCTCAGGGGCGATCTCGGGCTGTGAGCCGACTCGACTGTATCGGTTGTGACGGGTCGACTGTGGATCCTATTCCGCAACTGAGAGACGGCGGAATTCTAGTTTCCCGCCGCCCGGAGCAACGCTCTGATCTGCAACAAGCCTCTGCCAGCCTCCGACTGGGAGGGCTGAATTGATTCTGCTATACGGGCCGCAGTAGCCAAATTCTGAATTGGGGTTCGGTATACCTGCGGCGGCGGGAAGAGCTGACGCCGAATGGACTCGGCAGCTTGCTGACGTCGACTGGACTCGGGAGCCCTCTGACGTGCTTGCTCGTCGAGTATACGCTGGAGATTCTCCAATCGAGTGCGCTCCGCCAGGTTAGCCAAGCGCGCGTCCTCCAAGGCCCGGGCCTCGGGGGTTTCTCCGACAATAGGAGTGTGGAGCGCGTCCATGTTCTGGCGGCGAAGCTCCTCTCGCTGCGATGACGTGAGAGGTTCGGGGAGATACTCATCGTGGGGATGCGACGGGTCGCCCCCACCTGTGCCTCCATCAGCGCGAGGGAAACCAGGACGACCGTGCGCCCCATCGACCGCCAGAACCTCAGCCGCTGGGTCGCTGCTGTCGCATTCGGACGCGATCTCCGCGGAGCCAGTCGACAGGTCGAACAGGCCGCAGAGGGATTCGTCGGGCTCGATTGCCGCGACTTGCGGGGCGACCGACTGGCGAGCCACAGCATGTCTCACCCACCTCTGAAGTCACGACCGACCGGAGCGCTTGCGCCGGTGGGAGACAGAGCGGGGAGACGATACGGGGGCCGACCGATATCGGGTCGACGATTGCCGCACGAGGACGCCACGAACGCATGCGCGGAAATGCATCGCACCACGGACGGGGAGCGCGTCGATGTCGAGTGGCGCCTCCTGAAGCCAGGCGGAGTCGTCGGCGATGAACGTGAGCGCGCCGAGATGGATCTCGCGGCCCTCCACCAAAACTCCGCACGAAACCATGATCAAGGGGATCGGAAAAATCGCAACTTCTCCAATCAGGCGCTAAGACTGCTGCCCCAAGGTGGGCGCCAACTGTCGTGGTTCTAGCTCTGACAGTGATGTAGGGGGGTAAGTATGGAGAGGCTAGATCTCAGCTATTGGGAAGTTGTAAACACACCAAGATGTACAAGTTCAGGCCCTTCGTGGAGGAAGTAACAGCCCTACGTCTCGGTGCCCGGAGGCGGTCGATTGGATTACTGGCGCGTGAATAACATGGGTGCGAACCCTTCATAACGAGGAGGGGGTGGCTTATATAGAGTTTGCCGGCCCCGTCCTGCCCTCAGTAATGCAGGGTTTAAGGTACATTTAAGGTCGGGCGTTACTGGTAACGCCCCTAATAAAGTGCTATAATGACCATAAAGACTACTTAACAGCTGACCGTTTGCCTGCAGAGTGACTACAGGTCTCCTGGCGGTCGAGTGGTTGGCTTCATGGTCGAGTGATAGCTTTCTGGTCGAGTGTCTTGAATCCGTCGAGTGGGATACCTTCAAGTCGATTGAAAGTTGACTTCTCCTAGGGATGTCCTAGGGTAGGGCTCCTTTGGACAGGTCCGTGCCCCTACCCTAGGTACATAGCTTCATCAGGACCACCCTACCTAAAGGACGCCTGTTCCACAGAAGAACTCCATTTGCGAAAAAGAAGGGCAAGAAGATTGTGAACAGATAGCTAGCTAGCTAGGATCCATTGTATTTAAATTGTAGTCTTCATTTCTTGATTGTATTTCATGGGCACTTTTTGAACTAACATGAATATTTTTAAATTTCATGGGCACTTTTTGAATTCATGAAAAAAATATTGAATATTCATGACGACACTCGATCTCGATCCCCCTCCATCTCGATCACTACCCCCCCTCGCCAGATCCCCCTTGCCAGATCCCCCTCGCCGCCGAGCACCCCTCGCACCCTCCCCCGCTCCACCACCGCCGACGACCCTCGCACCCTCCCCCGCTCCACCGTCACAAATGAATGCAACTAAAAATCCAAAAAAACAAATTTGATTATATTTTCAAAAAACATATTTGATTATATTTTCAAATAACAAATTTCATGATATTTTTTTATATTCATAATTTTTTTCAAATAACAAATCTGATGATATTTTTTAAAAAAATATTACTATTTTTATAAAAATTTATTACTGTTTCATATTCATATTCATTTTCTATTAAATTATTAGATGCAACAAAATAATAATAATAAAAATCTTACTTATGGCGCACGGCTGGCTGTGTTGTGTGATTCTTCATGCTAAGAACTTTAGCTTTTTCAACTTGCTGGACTATATGTTCATTGGTACTACTTGTGATGCTGCTGCTGTCCTACTTGGGAATTTTGTCAACTTGTGATGCTGCTGCTGTACCCCGAGAGGCCCTTGATTTTGCCGGAATGTCGATTAACTTCCGTTCCGGCAAATTCGGGTACTCCATATGTCCTATTTTCAGCAAAGGTCATGCTAAAATTTTCCGTGAATTTTAGCATGACTTTGCTAAAAATAGGACATATGGGGTACTTGCGACTAATGCATGGGCCGGGGTATCTTAGTACTTAGTTAAGTAGGATCAACTGCCCTTCCATTCTTGTTGCATTAAACCATAGGTGGCAATAGAGCCAAGTGATTAGGCCCAACTTAGAATTCTCCTTAGCATCGATAAACCCTAGATCATAAACCCAACATAGGTGGCAATACAGCCAAGTGATTAGTGCCAAGTGATTAGGCCCAACCTAGGGTGCCTTGGCATCGACAAACCCTAAATGATGAAAACTTAACTTGGCTTCTATAGGGTGCCTCGGTGACGATGAGAACCTAAATGATGTACGCTTAGGCTTTTAGGGTGCCTCGGCGTCGACAAACCCTAAATGATAAACGCTTAGCTTTTAGGATGCCTCGGTGTCGAAAAACATGATGAGACCATGATCTTGTTCCTTGACAATAACCAACTTTTTGACCAAACTTTTTTCCTATTTAGATCGAAACATGGCCCACACCGATGAGGTCGGCGGTTCGGGCGGCAAGCAATTCTGGGAGCTGTCCCAGGAGTTGAAGGAAGAACCTCACCGCTATGAGGACGCCGCGGAAGACACCGATCCTGACTACACAACCCCTAGTGGCGTCGGGGATGACACCACTGATGATGGCGCCGCGGATGCCACCATTGATGATGGCGGCGCACGCACAGATGGCAGCCAACCGAAGAGGCAACGGAAGGACCGGCGCCCGAGCGTGCTCGGCACCGTCAGGGAGGAATTTACTGAAGTGAACTCCGACGGGCATCCGACGGCGCCCAAACACGTAGTCAAGGGGTACTCGGTTCAGCTCGGGTGCATTCTCCGGAGCACCGTCTCGATCAACACCGAGAACCTAAGGCATAAGGACCGAGGGAATTTGCGCAGCCTCCTCTTCAATGATGCTGCATGAATGATACAAGTTCCCCGCTGAGTTTGCAAACACACGCCTCTCAGGGAAAAGTGAACGGTGCCGCCCTCACGAGGATGAGCATGGCCCTGTCTACTTGGAAAAGCACGGTGAAGGCAATGATTGCAAAAGGTGATAGTTATGAGAAGATCAAGGCGAAATATCCTTTGATGAGCGAAGATGACTACAAGGAGTTCAAGATCAAGTGCGAGAGCAGCGCAACCTCCGAATCAAGTCAGTGGGGGAAAGAAATGCGGAAGTTGAACTTAGGGGTCCACCAACTCGGTCCCGGCGGTTACAGAGTGGCGGAGCCTATATGGGACAAGGAGGACATGGAGCGTGCCGAGCAAGGCCTACCGCCCCGCTTCGAGAAATACCGTGACAAGCAGACCAGGAACTTTCTCAGGGCCCGGTACAAGGAGGACCCGGTAACAAAGGAGCTTACCACGGATCCGAAGACCAAGGCGTTTGAGCTGGTTCTGGTAAGGAATACACCCCCGCGTAATTAGCTCCATATGGTTGCATTCTAATTAATCCCCAATATTTCTAAATGGTTCACGTTCCTTCAGCAGGACAATGAAAGCAGTAGCGCGGGGTCGTCTCAGAGCTCCCCTTTCGACACCCCTTCAAATAGGGCGTTGAAGGTAATGAAAAACAAGGATAAGCTCAGTAAGCCGACGTCCGCTGGTCGTGTGGCCGGCAAAGGCTTGTCCACAAAATGGTCGTCATACTATACCGCTGGTGAGCGAAAGGAGAAAAAGACCAGCTTGGAAAGCCAGTCGCGCGAGGTTGAAGCACTCAAGGCACAAGTGGCGCGGATTCCGGATATTGTCGAGCAAGTGCAACAACAACTAGGAACGATGCTCAACGCCATGGTGCCTACGTTGATTCATCGGCTGACGACGTGGATTGCGGGCGGCCAACAGGGGCCTCCCCCGGTTCCCAACTTCACGGCCAGCAACTCGCACAACGCGCAGGCGATGCCATTGGTGTCTCCGGCGGTGCCATTGGTGTCTTCGGCGGAGGCGGTATTCGTGTCCCCGGCGCCGGCACGGGCATTGGAGCTTAATGCACCTGGGTGTACGCCGGTCGGCACCTCGCCAGCAAGCGGCCCCTCCGTCAGTTGCACGCCCGCCATTGGTGGTGCCTCGACATTAGCCGAGCTCGACGGCATCACGGTAACTAAGCCTCTCAGCCGATGACTTCATCTCCTTGCCTTTGACTGGGCATCCCTGACGCCCTACATGTTTTCGCAGGGCGCCGCCGACATTCCTTGCACTCTCCTGCACTTCGTGGGTGGTGAGTTGGTCGATGTCGCCAAGGGCAGAATCATTTAACCGGGCAACCCCATGTTCCACGGTAATCTGATGCCACCCACAATGAATAGGGTTGAAGTGGTTCGGGTGCTGCCAGGCTGCGACGAGCTGTTACCTCCGGTTTGACCCGCTGGGGCCGACGAAGAAGAAGATGATCCTCAGCGCCTGCATAAGCTGGCCCCTACTTTGGCCGAAGAGCCAGATTCGTTTGGGGGCGGGGGACACCACCCCACAAACAAGACCGTCAGTCGTGCCGGCGCCAAGCCATGGCAAGAACGCCGCAACGCTACCGGACATGCCGGACATCCCTATGGCACAGGATCCGGACATGCATATGGCACAGGATCCGGACGACGACAACAACAACGACGGTACATTTACCAACGTTGATAAGTACTTTGCCGAACATGGGTACGGTGACGAGTTCTGCGGGCCTCCTTCTCAAGAACCCAACCAAGATGACCGCGATCTAGCTGGTACGGCGGAGAAACCCAATTGCAACAGGCGTCGTCTGCATTCAGTTCTCAGGAGACGCCTCCAGCTGCCGCCTTCACCGAGCCTCAGATAGCTGAGGTGCCAAATATTATCAGCCCCAACACGCTCAAGAAGGCGGTCTGTGAGCAGAACTCGGTCCCATTACAATAGTCAAGAAGAAGGGACAGAAACGAAAGGCTAAAAAGGGCGCCGGTGCGTGCCAGCCAGCACCAAGTACGATCCATGCTCAGGATGGGCCACCTTCACCTAAGGATATCTCGAGGAGGGTGCATGTGGCGGGTAGGGCGATGCTACCGACAAATATGCTCAATGCTGCAACCGGTGCTATGCGGAGTCTACATGACAGTGTTCTTTCTTTGGAGAAGCGGCGTCTCAGAGAGAATGATGTGGCATACCCGGTTTTCGTGGCCAAGGTGACACAGGGCAAGGGCTATGTGGATGGCGCCATCGGGGGTACGATCGTCCTGAGGTTTGATGACATCTTTGCTATGTTTAACCTTCATCCGCTGCACTACACCTTCGTTCGGCAGTTTTCGCTGAGTATGGAGATGCGGATCATTAGAGACAAGACCCCAGACATTGTGATAGTCGACCCCTTCTACATGCATGCCAAGCTCTTGGGCAGCGCTGGGGACCACCAAGTCGCGAGTTCACACCTCGAAGGCGTAATTCTGGCAAACCCAGATAAGGATAACTTCCTCGTGTCTTACTTTCCCGAGTAAGTCATCCCTCAACCGCCCCGAAACAAATGATTTCTTAGATTTCGATCGTTCTTTCTTTTTTCTAACATTCCGTGTTCTGTGCAGTGACACACATTACACACTCATCCTCTTAAGCCCGAAATATTCCATGGCCATGTATTTTGACCCGAACCGTGACTCCAAGATAGACTACACAAATATCAAGAAAGTTCTTGATGATGTTCTCCCCGGCTACGCCAAATCTGGAGGCACCTTCACCAGGCCAGTTCGTAGGTATGGCAGGCACGTGTTCGCCCACAATACTAAGTTCTGCTGCGTCAAGCAGCTGCCTGGTCAAAAGGATGCCTACTACGCCCTCCATCACATGCAGGCGATCGTACGGGACCATCATCACCTTCTGCTACCAGATAATCTCAAAGATTGGGCCGCGAGCTTGTCGGCAATCCAGGACGCGGACATCAGACAAGAATTCTTTCGCATCTAGTCGGAGTTAGCGGAAATCATCCATCAAGATGTCCTTCATACCTCAGGGCAGTTCTACCTCAGATATCAACCGTCCAACAGTGAGATAGACACAATGCTACAAATGCATGCTGACAACGCCCGCGATTTCATGACCATCACGACAGACGGCGGCTTCATCCACACTCCAGTCCCATGAGTTGAGTCAAAAGTAGTGATGCTATGTGTAGTTCTGAAACATTGATTGGCTCATGTTGTAATTAAACTTCAATGAATTGTATGTCTCTTTGGTTTGGACAGTCGTTCAACTTAGATGTAATCGATGCTATTTATAGGTAGGACCACGAATCGTGCTATTAATGTCTTGCTTTTCTCTTCCGATCCTTTTGTTGCATACTTATATATTGCTTATGTATTGTCTATTGTTTGGCTTGTGCATAGAGATGCCGTCGTATGTCGTGTACAAGGGTAAGGTTCCCGGAGTCTACGACGACTGGGAGGAGTGTCAGAGACAGGTTCACCGTTTCAGCGGTAACAGTTACAAAGGGTACACCACTAGGGTGGAGGCGGAATCTAGATATGCCCGCTATCTAGCGGGAGAGAGGAGGGAGCGTTGGAGGAACCTGATGAAGACCAGTTTCATCACGATGATGCTCATCGTGATGACCGCAGCTCTCTTCTATGTGATGGTAGTTTAGATGATCGATATCGACTGGTAATGTAAAGACAAACTCGCTACTCACGGTCTCGAGACTTGTAATGTTTTATCTTTGTTCGGTCTTTTGAATTCGGAGACTAATATGATGAATTTTATTTGGAGACTAATCTTCTATTGTATTCGATGAATCTGCTATTGCTGTGTGCTGCTGTCTATATTCTGTCAAATAATATTTTTTGTAACCTGTGCAAAAATCAAAAAAGTAAAAAAACCTAATATTCATACTAATGGCGCATCACCTCAAAGTGCGCCATTAGTATGACAAAGGATACTAATGGCACATCACTACAGAGTGCACCATTAGTATGCCAAAGGATACTAATGGCGCATCACCCTACAGTGCGCCATTAGTATGCCAAAGCACGTGGGTAAATATGGCCCCCTGGGAGGCATACTAATGGCGCATGATGGTCTATACTAATGGCGCACGGCGTGGTGCGCCATTAGTAAAAAATACTAGTGGCGTGGTACTAGTGGCACACCAGTAGTGCGCCATTTGTAGGCAAAACTGGTGCGCCACTAGTAGGCCTTTTCCTAGTAGTGCTTGAACCATCGATGAACGATCCCGTGAACCGCTCATGAATAGTCCCTCGAACAAAGACTGAAAGCACGACCACTCTACTTGGTTGCAAGCATGGAGTTTCACGATCCGATAGCACTTCGCCGTCCACAGCTAATTGTCACTGGAGAATAGGAGAGAGGAGATTATAACCACATGGGACTTCTAATTTTGCGGACTAGAGGATTAGCCTAGCTCTAGAACTATAAGAACTTGAGGAGGCTCCAAAACTTGTATATCAAAAGAGCACAAATACTCATGTAATATAGTATAGAGGGGGAGGAGGGGCTGCCACCAAGGGGGAAAGAAGAGTATAACTGGTTTGATGCCAAAAGTTATCATGCCAAATTTTGGCAGCTGCCAAATATTGGCTAGAGATTGGTAGCTTGCCAATTTTCGTTGCTAATCTCATAGAAGGTTGCCAAATATTGGCAACTTTGGGTTTTGCCAAATGTTGACTTGCCGAATATTGGCAATGCCAAATGTTGGTAGCAAACCAATTATGCTCGAATCCCCCTTGGTGCGTCGACCTAAGGAGGGGAGGAGGAATCCTCCCCCTCCTCCAATTCGGGGAAGGAGGCTCCTCCCCCACTTGGGCCTTCGTGGCCTAAGTTGCTTTCCACCTCTTGGCATTTTTAGGCCCGTTGATATAAAATTAAATATAAAATTGTTTTAAATACTTTCAGACCAATTTATATATAAGTTAACATCCCAGGAAACATTTTCCACCTATATATATTTATCTTTAATACCCAATGTTACCCGATATTCACCAAAACCCTTCCGGTGACCCCAAAACGCTTCCGGATCCTCTCGGAACTATTTTGAATATTAATAAAACAATTCCACAAATATAAATTCATCACTCTTGTCCTACTAACAATCATCAGATCGTGATTTCCTTAAGCTTGTGACCCCGTAGGTTTGGTAACTCATAGACATGAACGAAATCTCTTCGTTCAATGACCGACAGCGGGACCATGGACATCCATAACAATCCCTATGAGCACATGAATGATATTTGACTGAACCTATGGTTATCATGTGTCCCCTTTGCTTCACGATACTTCACAATACTCGGGATGCATCGGTATCCTCCTGAATCATCACCATGCTCACTATACTGAAATACTCGTTAGTTATCGTGTTCCGGCATCCTTGTGGAAGTCACTTATGTCTGGCCAGACGTTAATTGATGCCGTCACACCGAGATGGCGCTAAGAATATCTATCTATCATCGAAGGAGAAAATTCCACTCTTGAGCTATCTAGTCCCTTGTCAAACTTTTCGATGAGCCTGTAAGTTGCCGTTATGATCACCCTATTACAGGTGACTGGTACTTGTGAGCTGTGTTGGGATTTTTCCCGAAGAGGAAGGGTGAAGCAATATAGTAGCTGATAAGTATTTCCCTCAGTGAGAACCAAGGTTATCGAACGAATAGGAGAATCACACAAAGCCTAGTGAACATCACATGCACACAGAAATGCAAATACTCGCACCCAACGCGGGCAAGAGGGTAGTCAATCCCCTTGAACTCGTTACTTGCAAGGGTCAAATCTTGTAGTGGTAGGTTGATAAAAATAAAAGTAAAATAAAAGGAGTAAAATTGCAGAAAGGTAAATTTGGTTTTAGCAATATGATTAAAGTAGACACGGGGCCATAATTTCACTAGAGGCTTCTCTCTCGAAATAAAAGCATATGGTGGGTAGACAAATTACTCCTGGGCAATTAACAGAAAAGCGCATCATTATGACGTATTCATGGCAATGATCATGTATATAGGCATCACGTCCGTGACAAGTAGACCAAAACGATTCTGCATCTATTACTATTACTCCGCTTCGAGAGCTCTTATATGCTTGCCTCTCTAGGTATTAAGTTCATAACTAACAGAATAATGCATGAAGTATGATGACATGATGTAGACAAAGTAAGCCCAAGCAATATGAATAAACCCCATCATTTAACCCTTAATGGAAACAATACAAATACGTGCCTTGCTCCCCTTCTGTCACGAGGTGAGGACACCGCAAGATTGAACCCATTACAAAGCACCATTACCACTAAAGGTAAATCAATCTAGTTGGCCAAACCAAACGGAAAGATTGGAGAGAAATACAAAGCTATAACAATCATGCATAATAAAGTTCAGAAAAGACGCAATTACTTTCAATGATTAATCTAATCATAAACCCACAATTCATCGGATCCCAACAAACACACCGCAAAACAAGATTACATCATATAGAACTCCAAGAAGATCGAGGAGAACATTGTATTGAAGATCAAAGAGAGAGAGAGAAGAAGCCATCTGAGTTACTAGCTACGGACCATATGGCTGTGGTGAACTACTCACGCATCATTGGAAGGCGGCAAGGATGATGTAGAAGCCCTCCATGCTCGATTCCCCCTCCGACAGAGTACCGAAAAATGCCTCCAGATGGGATCGCGGAAGAACAAAAGCTTGCGGCGACGGAAAGAGTGTTTCGGGTGGCTCTCCATTGGTTTGGGAATATTTGGAAATTTATAGATGTGGAATTAGGTCAGACGGAGTTGTGTGGGAGTCACGAGCTCAGTGGGCGCGCCTACCCCCCCCTAGGGCATGCCCGGTGAGCTCGTGGCTCTGCCGTAAGGCTTCTCGCCTCCACCCGAACCTTCTAGGGTCCCTTCTGGTCTAGAAAAAATCGCTGTAAAGTTTCATCATGTTTGGACTTCGTTTGATATTGCTTTTTATCAACAGCCAAAAATAAGAAAAAAACAGGAACTCGCACTGGGTTAATAAATTAGTCCCCAAAAATGATATAAAATAGCATAAAAATGCATATAAATCATCCATGATTGATAATATAATAGCATAAACAATCAAAAATTATAGACGGAGACGTATCAACGACATTTGAGCAACCCCAAAGCACATCATACGGTAAGTGACTACGATACTCTCATGGTCTAAAGAGCGAAATCACACGTTAACACTCCGTGTTATTATAGTTGATTACGGACGATTTTAACTCATTCATAACAGACAAGATTGGATCAATTCAATATGATTGTTCTTCCAACATCATATCTCAATGTTGTTTTAGGACTATTGTTACACTTAACGATATCCTAAGATCCGGAAAACATGATCACCAACAACACTTGACCTAGTCTAAGAGCCAAGACTAGGAACCTTTTATTTTACCGTTAATAATTCCACACATGCATATGATTTTTCCAGTGAATCTCATATTCCAGAATCATAGTAGTAATAGCACTAAATATAAAATCCATAATTATGAATATGAAAATATAATTATACAAATATTATTGCCACTAGGGCATATTTCCAACATTCACCTTCCTCAAGTCAGCAACACAAACCCAATTTCTTCCATGTTCTGCCCTAGCAAGCCACTGCCTCCGGCGAATTCATGTCTGAACCTCATTGTTAACACAACAACGTCCCATCTCTGGTTTGTGCGCCATCTAATCCGATTGGTAGTCAATATGTGAAGACCCCCTCCATCCAACCCCCCCTCCCACGTGTGCACAGTCAGCGTGCTGCCACGACTCTGGGGCAAGGCTCTGACCAGCCGTGCCGCCCCCGTCTCCAGCGCAATCATGGCTCAACCTCCTTAGGGAAGCCAATGCCACTGGTGCATGGTGTTAGAATAAATTTGAGGTACGCGATCGATCCTCCAAAAAACAAGCAATCACAGACAATGACAACACTGAGATTTGTTAACGAGGTTTGGCGAACTCGCCTACTCCCCGGGGCAATGACTACGGGCGCTCCTCCCCGAGATACCGCAACACCGGCCACCCGGGTGCCGGCACAAGCCGCCAGCACCCCCTTGCGAGCCTGTCGCTATCTAGTCGTCATAGGTTACAACATGGGGTGCCTCCTCATATATAAGAGGCCAAGGGTACAACGTGTCCGACTCCGACACTACAAGTATCCTACCCACACTACAACACCAAGTCCAAGCGTAACCCAACCAGTACAAAATATTCGACACAAACACAACAAACTCCACCTTGGCGAATATTCTCCACCACCTTGAATTTGTCCATGCGTCAAACTTTCATGTACTCCGGACTTGTGTTTTCTTCTTTGTAGCTTACTGAGGCTACTCAACGAGTCTGCCCTAGACCCGCCGCCGCCATGGAACCCCGTTGCTACTCCTGCAACTCCAGTCTTCGTGACTCCACCTGCAATAGTGCTCCCTTGCAGCTTGTAAAGATGCGAAGCCGTCCTCGTTCCAATCATCACAGTCACCTTATCTTCTATGATTCTCATGTTCTTCCTATCCCGATCACAACAGAATACCATACCACCATCATGAAGAACACCAAGTGAAATTAGATTTCTCTTTAGGCCCGGCACATGCCTGACTCCTCGAAGCATCCGCTCAACTCCGTCAAACATCTTGATTTTGATGTCACCTACTCCAGCAACACGATAACCTGTGTCATCGCTCACATAGGCTAAACCAAACTCACCAGACTTGTACGAAGAGAACCACTCCCTGTTGGGTGTCGCATGAAAAGAGCAAGCCGAATCCAACATCCACGCTTCACCTTTGGTTGACCGTCTGTCTGATACTATGAGGACATCACTACTGTTGTCTGAGTCATCACCATGAGTTGCCTTATTAGCACTTGCCCCACCATTGAGTTCTGGATAGTCCTTTCTCATATGTCCCCACTGCTTACACTTGTGACACTGTATATTCTTTTTCTTTTTCTTGTTCTTCCCAGCCTCATATCCCTTCCGCCACTGCTCACCCTTGACTAGCAAACCTTCACCATGAGAGACTTCCACCGCGTTCTTCTTTCTCATATCATAAGATAGCAATGCCACGGTAATATCCTCATTCTTGACGGTCTCCTTGCCGTGCGTCAACGTAGTGATCAAATGGTCATAGGATGATGGCAATGAACAAAGAAGCAGAATTGCCCTATCCTCGTCGTCAACCGTCGCACCCAAGCGTGCTAGATCCGTCACCACTTGATTAAAGGCGTTCATATACTCCACGAGATCTGACCCCTCCTGCATCCTCATCCCATACAACTTTTGCTTCAGATACACCTTGGTCGTCGCAGTCTTGGACATAAACTGACTTTCCAGCTTCTCCTAGATCTTTTTCGGCGAATTCTCATCCATCACATGATAAATAACCTGGTCCGACAGACACAACCGTATAGTCCCGGCTGCTTTCAACTGTAACTCCTCCGAGTCATCCGCCTCCATCTTAGCTGGCTTGGCTTCCTGCAAGAACGCCTTCAAGCATCCCTGTTGTGCCAACAAATCTTTCACCCTTGTCTACCATAACCCAAAGCTTCCAGTTCCGTTGAACTTCTCCACCTCAAACCTGGTACCCGATGGCGCCATGGTTCTTTGTATGGCTGACCCCGTGAAAAATAACTGAGCAGTCTTCCCCTGATCCCCAAGTACACGAATGAAACCTCCGCGTACTACTAGCAATCAACAAACCAGTTGGTCTTCAAGTGAAAGTGCTCCCTTGGCTCAACTCCAATGCTAGCGAACTTTCTTTGCCCAAGCCCTTGCTTTCCAATGGATGCAACCAGCGATGGCTTTTTCTTCTGCTGAATCTCGATCTGTTGCCTCTGTCTCGTACCCCTGCCCTGCCGCTGCTTTTAACTACGCCGCAGGTGTCTGGCTCGCAGACGATTTCCACACGACTCGGTCCTGTTTTTGTCTCCAAACAAATCTCTATCCACTTGCTATTTCCAATTGCACTACGTATCGCTAGAATCTGTATGTCCAGCGACCGATCGAGTCCTCAGGCTGCACGCGTCCTTCCACCGCTTGGGCTGCTGTCCGTGTGCCCGCTAGACCGCACTTGCCCATCTACGTTGCCACAAAGCCGCGTCCAACCTTGCCGACTCCGAGTACGTCAGCTCGGCGCCCACACGATCGAACAACAGGCCGATTCTTTCGATCTCGCCGACAACTAATTCTTCCGCGATATTTTCACCTCTAGATCCACCTCAATCTCAAACCTTGCTCATGATACCACTTGTTAGAATAAATTTGAGGTACGCGATCAATCTTCCGAGGAACAAGCAATCACAGACAATGACAACACCAAGATTTGTTAACGAGGTTCGGCGAACTCGCCTACTCCCCGGGGCAATGACTACGGGCGCTCCTTCCCGAGATACCGCAACACCGGCCACCCGGGTGCCGGCACAAGCCGCCAACACCCCCTTGCGAGCCTATCGCTATCTAGTCGTCATATGTTACAACATGGGGTGCCTCCTCATATATAAGAGGCCAAGGGTACAACGTGTCCGACTCCGACACTACAAGTATCGTACCCACACTACAACACCAAGTCCAAGCGTAACCCAATTAGTACAAAATATTCGACACAAACACAACACATGGCCCCCTTTCGACCTCGGGGTTACTCAACTTCTCTCCATGCTGGGGAAATCAACTGATCGGAATCCAATTTGCAGGCAACTAATAAAGAGAAAAAGGGGAAGCTCCCCCTCATCGGATTGATTGTAGCCCGGGCGTCTACCGCGTCACTTGCTTGTCGTCTATCATGCGGACCATGTTTTCCTTCTCCGGCAACGTCTCTCTTATCCTTATCCTCACCCTCACATACGCCGGTCTTCGTCTCTTTCCCTCACCAACCTTTCTCTTATGTGTCTCGAATTCTTGCCGGGAGGTGGCCCAGCCACCGTTGCGGCAGCCTGCCTGTATGTGTCACGGGGCTCCGCAACAAGATACATCAGTTGTCTGCTCGCCGTGCCCGACGTTTGTTCCGCAGTGTTGGCAAGAAGATACCCCCCCCCACTACTGTAGGTGATTCAATCCTAGGGGTGCGAGCTGCTGCAAAGGGATGTCGACCACCAGAGCTTGAAAGGAGCATCATCGCACGTAGCATGGCTGCCGGGGCATGGTAGCTTGCATGGTTCGCAACATATGTCATGTTGCAAGGAGGTTTGCAACACGGACCATGTTGCAAAGAGGTTGTGATGGCCACTTTTTTCCCCTCTCTCACAACATCGGCTCCCTACAATATGACCCATGTTGCAAATCTGCACATAACATGGCCCATGTTTGCTTGTTTGTAAATTTCTGAGTGCAACATGGATCATGTTGCAAACTTTGGACCGCAACATGGCTGATGCTGCACACAATCATCAGTTGTATCAACTGCTGTGCGGTAAATCTAACGTCACGTGACCCGACCGATTTTTACCAAAGATCAGTCGACGAAGCGTATAGCATGGTCAGTAGTCCATGCAAAATAATATGGACTGAGCCCCTTGAAGCTTTCTTTTTACTAATGACGGATACGCATGACATGTCAAGACACACGTCGCCGGGCCGGCAGGCGTGGCACATCTTCGGACAAGTCAAAGGTTGGCATCGATAGTTCGGTGGCGCCGGAGCCTAGTGCCGCCGCGCTAGCATGCATGTGGGCTATTTGGGTGGCGCGCGACACGTTCGTACTCGCCCGATCGTGCTTGTCCTCCGCATGCGTTTCCTTGAAAGCTGTTCCGTTTCTTCTCTTTCCTTGGCCTGCGTCACCACCTGTTTTGCTCTTCCTTTTCTAGTCTAGAAGTAGAAACGTATCCGCCTACGGACAGACGTCTTCCGCTTGAATGCATGCATACAGTACGTTGTTTCCTTGTGCACAAAGGTCCATATATAGAGAGATTAATGGAAAGCATAATGCAATATATATTCTCTAAAAAAACTGCAATATATATGCACCTATTCATTGTTTCCCATTTGATCTATCGATTCCAGTACGCACTGCTCCAAATATATTGGTTAGCTAATTTGTTTGGTTCTCTAAAAAAACAAGTTTGCTTGGTCGTTCGTTATTGTTTTTCAAAGATACACATATATTTAGACGTATATTATTATTATTATTATTATTATTATTATTATTATTATTATTATTATTATTATGATATGTATGTGTGTAGATGCAGGGGCGGAGCTGGGCCCCGGGCACCAAGGGCCCAGGCCCGGGGCATGGAATTTCTGCTAGGCTATTATATATGTATGATATTCTGTAGGCCCAGGGTACAGCCCAGTAAAATGAAGGGTCAGAGCGTCATGGGCTGTCTCACCGCATGTCAAGGGACGCACTCACGAGGAGACCTCCCACTCGCGCACGCATGTGACAGGAAAATAGAAAACTAACGGACGCACGCACAACACGATGTTGTCGATTTCTCAAAGAAAGAAAAACCCATCACGAATCTGTCAGGAGACGCCAGCGACCGCATAGCCGCCGCCGACCTAACTCGCATGCGACGCACGCAAGATCAATCTGCAAAGTCCAAACTCTAGCGCTTGCGCTGACGCCGCCGTCCACCGGCGTCTCGGCCACCGCCGTACCGCCCTCCTGTGTGGCTCTGCGCTCTTCGCCCAATCGCCCGACGTGCCTAGCTTCTTGACTGCCATACCTACCTTGATATTTTTTTGATGCTTTCCCGGTTTCCCCTCATGCTTCCACTTGTATCATGTTCTACAATGTCGGTGTGAAATCTGTCTTAGTGTGTATCACTCCAAAGTAAAATTTAATTGCAATAATGTGTGTGTATCAAGTCATATATCTAGTGTATTATCGAACTGATATTAATCTAATTGCCCATTTCATTTCATATTGTAGAAAGAGAAGATGAAAAGATTTTTTTCACCGGTCTCCAGAACGAGTGTGTCTACACTTATCTTTTCAGATGGAGGGAATCAAGCAACTGAGGGGGTGAGTTTTTAGATTTATATCAATCATAATTGTTTCACTTGATGTTTACGCCTTCTCTTATGAAATTTTGCTTTTAATGTCTTGAAGGTGTTGGCCCTTCTTCCACCGATGATGAGGTTATGTGAGGCACTGATGAAGCAAACCATTGATTTGATACTCTTTTTTATCACATACTATTCTTTGTAGTTCTTCACATGTTTTTACCTATTTTGTTGTATCGTTAAGCATTGAGCTAAAATTCTTCATTTTTCATGCAATTGAGCCATATTTTGTCTGAGTATCTTTTGTGGTAGCTAAAAGCCTTGTAAACGTCAAGTTTTTAACTTTGGGCAAAAATCTTTTTTTTTTGGCCCAGGGCTTGCTCCAATCCTGGCTCCGCCACTGTGTAGATGTGTGATGAGTTCCATGCAAAAAAAAAGGATGCGTGATGGCACAACTGTGGTTCTATTTTGGCGGTGACGTGATTATCTGTATCCCGCAGTTAAAAGACGATCGAAGCTCTACTTTGGTAGAGATCTTTTTTTGGAAATCAAATTAAATCAAAAGCTGGCGGTAGCTTTTGCCCAAATTAAAAGTACGGATCGGATGGATCGGCCTGATTTGCACCAAAGTACAGCCCAGAATGAATGAATGGTCGATCTATCGCCACCAAATCAATTACTAGCTCATTCATTCCCTTCTAATTTTGACCCCTCATCTCTACGTCTACGCTTTGTCTTACTATATTATTTTTATCAACCATCTACAGCTAGCCAGCCAAAAAACGCCTAGCAGTAATATATACTTCCTCCGTTCCAAAGTATAAGGCTTTGCAAAGATTTCACTATGAACTACATACGAAGTAAAATGTGTGAATGTACACTCTTTTTTTGAGCATTGTGAATGTACACTCTAAAGTACATCTATATACATTCGTATGTAGAACAGATGGAGTATATCTCAGCACATTAAAGTACGTACGTTGATTCTGCATGCAGATGCAGTGCATGAACGTAGTACGTAACGCATGCACGGTTTCCTTCTTCCTGGAATTGCCCTCCAGTAACCACGGCTTTGTACGTGATTCCCGATCTTTAACAAGTCCAGAGCGCGTAATTTGCTTTGCTTTGTTAAGTTTCCTTATACCCCAAGATTCGTGCGTCCAGAGATCAAAGGCTCAACGATGCGTGCTGATTTGGCGCCACGACATATACTAACTTAAACGATACAGTATATGGCCAAGGCTTGGGTTCTGCAAATTAGTCAACCGATCGATGGAATCGTCGGGAACGGAAGCCAGCAATTTCGGTGCAGAAAGGTAATATAACGCGGGGAATTCGTGGTTTCTACTGCAAATTTAGGGAGAGATTGAAACGGAAGCCATAAATAAAAGGAAAATTCCCTCCTGAACAGGGCCGGTCAATCTCATCGTCAGTTGCATTCTCACTCAGGATGCCAACCAAAGCCCGGTCACGCACCATAAATACCCGGCGGCCTGCCATCTACGGACCTCGTTTCTTTGCCACCCTGCCCGCCCGTCCCCTCTCGCCGATCGATGACCTCACCTCCCACATCTGACTAACTCCGGCCAGGGACGCATCGCCTTGGCTGTATATATAGGAAGCTAGCGGACGACCCGCGCGCCCCATCAATCGCCATGGCCTCCGTGGACCTGCAACGCCTGCGCCACATGTTACTCACCACCGGCGCCGGCGGCGGTCACCACCAGCTCGCCTCCGCCGCTACTATCCCAGCGAGTGGGCCTTGTTATGGTGCTGCGCTGCCGAGCCAGCGGGACCACCACATGTGCGCGGACCTCTTCAGTCTGCCGCCGGCGACGATGACGACGACGTCGGCCACGGAGCAGTATTCCGAGTTCTTGGCGATGGCTGCTGCCAATCTGGCGAAGAAGGGCGTCAGGCCCGACGGTGGTCAGGAAATGAGCACAAACAAGCGGAAGCGCGACGGGCGGTCGTCGATGCTTGCCGCGGCCGACGTTCTTGCGGCCCACGTCCAGCAGCAGACCATCGACGTCGACCGCATCCTGCTTAAACATGTAAGTCACATGCCATGATCAAATCGCCGCCACCGATCGATACTTTGCGTTTCAGGCTTTAATTTCTGTGTAGTTTTTATTAACCGTGGTCGATGATGCAGGCGCAAAATTTGTGGACTACTCTGGCGGAGCAGAGGCAGAGCCACACGAGGCTGATCGTCTCGACCGTGGAGGCCATGGCGGCGAAGCGGCTCAAGGCCAGGGACGACGAGATTGAGCGGATCAGGATCATGAACTGGGCGCTCGAGGAGCGCCTTCGGAACCTCTTCATGGAGGCCCAGATGTGGCGCGACATCGCGCAGTCCAACGAGGCCACGGCCAACGTGCTCCGCGGCGACCTGCAGCGGGCGCTCGACTCCCAGGCGGTCCGTGACGGTGGAAGCGGCGACGGTCAGGAGGACGACGCCGAGTCGTGCTGCTGGGGAGAGAACCAGGTGCCTTTGTGCGCGGAGGAGGAGGTGGGCACGCCGGCAGTGGAGGAGCGTCCCGCGACAGCAGTAGGAAGGTGCAAGGGATGCCGCGAGGACGCGGCCGTGGTGCTGCTGCTGCCGTGCCGGCACCTCTGCGTGTGCGCGCCGTGCGCGGCCGCGGCACAGGCGTGCCCGGCGTGCGGAAGCGCCAAGAATGGCAGCGTCTGCATCAACTTTTCGTGATGCGGGAGGAATAGTTTTAGAGTCGACATTTGGTTTCCTTCTAAAACTTACTAGAGTCGACTTTTGTTTGTATTCTTTTGTTCACTTTTTCTTGTTGTTGTTGACGGGAAGCACCATGCCGTGCCACGTTGGGCCACTGACATGTAAGCCAGCTTTGCAACAGGCCCACATATCAGTGGAAGAACAGCAGGGTGTCGAACGGTAGAGTATCCTCCTCCTTGTTGACGGCGGTAATAGATAGGAGGATGGTTGGATAACATAGATATGAAAGGACTTGTATCCTTTTTTTTTAGTTTAGCTTTTTCCTTGAAGCCGTTGAATCAATTGTTCAACAAGAAGAAAAACAGTTCGTAGTATTACAGATCAATGCTTGAAATTAAATACATAGATTAGAAGTTGAACAACATATATGGGGCGTGTCTAAGGGTTTTTGCACCAGGGATGGTGAAGCAGGTCAAAGATAGAAATCCGATTTAGATCCAACCGTCATAGAGAGTGACTTGAATTTAAAGAATTTTTCCTGGGTTGGCAAAAGGTTGGTTGCCAAAATTCAAACTGTCCAAAGATTGATTTGAATTTATAGAAAGTTTTCTCGGCTGGCAAGAGATTGGTGCCTAAATTCGTACAACCAAATATATAGAAGATCATTATTTATAAGAATCCCAATATCTGGCGTCCAGTTGCCAGGGGGGTGGAGGGAGGTCCTCCGGACCCCAATATCTGACCCCAATAAACCTCCTGCAAAAAAAACTTTCAGGAATAAACCTATGTAATCAACGAATGGTGTGAAATTATCTGCAGTATTCTCTAATTGGCACCTTTAGAGCTTCTATTTATTTGGACATG
Source organism: Triticum aestivum (assembly GCF_018294505.1). Taxonomy (NCBI): domain Eukaryota; kingdom Viridiplantae; phylum Streptophyta; class Magnoliopsida; order Poales; family Poaceae; genus Triticum; species Triticum aestivum. The sequence continues at coordinate 640,104,339 of NC_057812.1, forward strand.
CGCTGACAGTAATCTGGCATTTAAACCATAGAAAAGTATAAAGAGACAAACTTGAATCTTGAGGAAACACAATAGGACTTTTGGGGAGTTATGAGTTCAATTATATTATTGAATGCAAATACGCCCACCTGTGATAAAGATCAGCAATCAACAATGGAAAAAATACCATATGATTCCATAAGAATTCATCTGCTACTACTCTTCATTAGTTGCTATATCTCCCAATATCCAAATGTTTTTTGTGTCGGCATGTTACGGTTAATATATCATTTCAGATCTTGTAGTTGGAATGTGTGTCTTGAGGTAATAGGATCAAAGCTCTTTCTAGTATGCTTGTGGTAAATGTATTGGTGCCGCTAAAAACTCATTGTATGACAGCAGGTGGCCAATGGTATTGAGGTTGGTGTCCTACACCTAAGACCATTTCACCAAGAATTAGATGCCCAGACTTTGTGTCTTCTTCTTCTAGCCAACATGTCACTAATATGTGTGTGGCAATTGTGGTCTCATGATAGTACAATATCATGCCTCTCGATCTTCCACATATGCTTCCAGATGCTCGTGACAATATTCTCTTACTTGAATTGTCTATTTAGCCTAGCAAACTAAAGCTAAGTAACAATTGGTGTATGTTCATAAAAAGCTGCTATTAAAATATTCCATCTTTAAACATTGCCATAGTTTTTTTGTCCATGTTGTTCTGCATCAACATATAATTTAACAGGCTGGAATCGGATTACTAATTTATCCGAATTTTCATTGCATGTTCTATTTTAGATTCATAAATTAATTGAATATAATGAAAATTGATTTACACATTAGTTTGTTTTTATTAATCTGAACTTATTAGTCTGAGTTGTATTCTTTGTCAACCTAATAAGATATATTTTTAATATTATTATTTTAAACAATCTGACTCAAATCTGGTTAATTGTGCAAATATAGATTTTATTATAGAACAAAAAATTGTTTTGTTCTCTATTTATTTGCATGACTCCAAGTGTCATTCTATTATTCGTTCGTTGTCCTAGCTGAGCTCATATATGTCCACCCAATATATGCATGTGAACGTATGGGGTGTTGCTTGTGCTTGCTTACATGCTATATTCACCAAGAGGTTTAATGTCGTAGTACCATTCTTTTAGGTTGACAGATTTATGTGTGCGTTTGTTTTTCTTGAAAGAGTTGTTCATATGCTGCATTGGTGGACCTATAGGATTTGGATACAACCAATGCTGAACTCGATTGTCCTATAATTAATAATAAAATCAACTAATCCCTGATCGTGTAACCATGTTTTTAATAATTCAATATTTAGAATTGTTACTTCAGAGGTTAGATGTTGTAATCAAATTTATTTACCTAGAAACAGATAAGATCGGGCAAAGAGGTCGAGTTGGAGCCGCTAGAGATATGCTAGCGCGTAGGCTGCAGAAGCAGCGGTGTGTTATACATGGCCGGACTTGATGCATGTGACGGAAATCTTGTATGGTTGAGATGAGCGTGTGTCCGTCGATCGTCATGGCAACCGTGCGATCAAGATGACAGTATACTGGGCAGTGGGTGCAATTTGTTTGACGCATTAAACGCGATGCGCATAGTCAAACAAAGAGGGCTTAGCCTGGACAGCCGTGTAGATCCAATGTTTTCAAGAAAAGCGAAACAGAACATGTACACTTAGGATACTAGTAGTGCATTGCTTTGGATTATTGCATACTGACTTGATGGGCTTCTACGGTTAGCCTTGAGGCCCATGGACATGCTTCTTCTTTTCCAATTCTTACTTGATTTGGAGGTCAGGTAGTGCTTCTTCTGAGCAACTAGCTAAAGAGTGCTCCTTTAGGAGCCTCGCAACGATCAGCGCCACGTGGCTCGCTCTCGGCCATTCGCCACGTGTCGCGCTCTGGGCGCTCCTTTCGGTTTTAATTTTTTTATTTTTCCGCACGTGTTTTCGGTTTTTTGGGGGGTTTTCGACGTTTTTGTTTTTCATATCTTCCTTAGCTTTTCAATAAAAAAATTAAAAAAAGATTTTGCGTGAAAAAACGTGTTTTTTTCCTTTCACGAGAGTCACGGTTTTGCTTTCACGAGAGGCACGGTTTTGCTTCGCGAGAGTCACGGTTTTACTTCCCCAATGATAGACCTGCTTGTACATAACTTTTTTTTTAATGCACTTGCTTGTATATAACTTGGCCTCCTCCGTACATGAGTTTGTTTTGTATGTGTTCATGTTAGACTATTTTGACTACTCAATAATAAGCTTACTCGTACATGATTGATATTGTGCGTAACTTTCTCAACTTTTAATCTCAACCCTTATAATTATAATCACTGGATAATCTATTTTAGCCTGTGTAGATTAATGTGATGCGTTGTTACTAAATAGAAATGCCCATCTTATAATAGATGCCATCCGCACAATAATATGCCCATCTTATTACTAAAAAAACCATGCCCTTATAAAGAAAACTGCCATCCTCTTAGAATAAAACTGTCACCCTCCTATCTTATCATAGAAAATGACATCTCTCTTATAATAAAAATGCAACCTCTTAAATAATAATAAAATGGCATCCTTGTAATGATAAAAATTCCATTCGATTATAAAACGAAAAAATGATATGCTCTTATAATAAAAAAATTACATCCTCTTATAATAAAAAATGTCATATTCTTATAACAAAAACACCATCATCTTATATATAGTAAAACTGCCCGGATAGAAAGTAAAAAAAAATCTGAATTTTTGGACCAATTAAAAAAGAGGTTTCAACATACCATGTTATATTTAAAATATGTTTAACACGAATGTTCATGAACCTTCTCTTGAGCCCATTGGCAAAAAGGCCTGCACTATTGCAAGAGGTCACGAGTTCGAACCCCCCTCCCCCCCCCCCCACGCGTGGGATTCACATTTTTGGAGATTTTTTTAGAAAAACTAGTTTTTTCCAGGCATCGGCAGGCAGTGAACACCTTTAGCCATCGATGTGGCATTGCCCCCTGCGTCGAGATCTGTGCGACAACGATGGGGGCGTCTGCTATGGTTGGCCTTCCAGGAAACGCCAGCCAGATAAAATTTCTGTCATTTTAATTGCATTCATAAAGTGGTGAAGAAGGTTTTCGTCTCCTAGCATGGCATGATGCAAAAGGTTGGCTAGGTTTAAGGTTACGTGATCTAGCGAAAGAAAGATATCAACCGGATTCATATGTAATAATCCAAAATAAAGATTGTATTTCATGCAAACATGACACATGGATTCTAAATCCTTACTGTAAACAAAGAGTACAAAAATAACAATAATGATCTCGCATTCCTGGTAACGGTGACATGTATATATATACCCTATGGTGGGGTGCATCACACACATCTGATGATTCCAAGTGACATTGTGAAGTCACATTACATGGACCTAGGTCTCGTGTAATCTAATCCAACGTCAGTAACTGCACCAACCATGTACATCAACTTGTGCAAGCTGCATTGCCTCCCTTGTCTTGTACTGGTGGACTAAAGCCACACCTACTGCAAAAAACTGTGGTTCCTCCCCATTTCCTCAGTGACTAGGGAAAACTTTCTTCTCTAGGCGTCACCAATGAGCCTGTGGAGTCACCACCCCTGCATTTTGCACAAGTCATTATTTGCAGTTTGTTGCCATGCGTTTGATCCCTCTATATGTTCCTGCCTCACATTCATTTTATGTGGTCCCCTTTTGATGCTTGTTATGCCCACTAGCATTATCGATCGATGTGATATTTAACTTCGGGTCAATTTTGTGTGCATGTAGCAACAATTATGGTGTGGGACACAATATGGAAAATGAACATGTCATGGAGCCATGCAGACTAAGTGTTGGTGTATGTGATGTGGCTAGAAGGGAAGGGAGGCGTGCATAGTACTTCTACTCCACACGCCATGCATCATCTCGACTACATCTACATGTACTCCCTTTGTACGAAAATAGATGTCGCAGGACATTTTGCAAAATGGTCCCTTGCAATTTCCTGACACAACCCGCAGTCCCCTTCTTCTTCGTCACTGCACTCCTACCTCACTCTCACTACTAGGGAAAACCCTAGTAGTAGTGCTTGAAATATGCATAGCAGTAGCGTTGGGTCCAGCGCTACTACTACCGCGCTACAACTAAGTCATTGCAGTAGCGCTGGTAATAATCCAAAATAATCCAGCGCTACTGCTACCGCGCTACAGCTAAGTCGTTACGAGATCTAGCGAAAGAAACATATCAACCGGATTCATATGTAATAATCCAAAATAAAGATTGTATTTCATGCAAACATGACACATGGATTCTAAATCCTTACTGTAAAGAAAGAGTACAAAAGTAACAATAATGATCTCGCATTCCTGGTAATGGTCACATGTATATATATACCCTATGGTGGGGTGCATCACACACATCTCATGATTCCAAGTGACGTTGTGAAGTCACATTACATGGACCTAGGTCTCGTGTAATCTAATCCAACGTCACTAACTACACCAACCATGTACATCAACTTGTGCAAGCTGCATTGCCTCCCTTGTCTTGTACTGGTTGACTAAAGCCACACCTACCGCAAAAAACTGTGGTTCCTCCCCGTTTCCTCAGTGACCAGGGCAAACTTTCTTCTCTAGGCGTCACTGATGAGCCTGTGGATTCACCAGCCCTGCATTTTGCACAAGTCATTATTTGCAGTTTGTTGCCATGCGTTTGATCCCTCTATATCTTCCTGCCTCACATTCATTTTATGTGGTCCCCTTTTGATGCTTGTTATGTCCACTAGCATTATCGATCGACGTGATATTTAACTTCGGGTCAATTTTGTGTGCATGTAGCAACAATTATGGTGTGGGACACAATACGGAAAATGAACATGTCATGGAGCCATGCAGACTGAGTGTTGGTGTATGTGATGTGGCTAGAAGGGAAGGGAGGCGTGCATAGTACTTCTACTCCACACGCCATGCATCATCTCGACTACATCTACATGTACTCCCTCCGTACGGAAATAGATGTCGCAGAACATTTTGCAAAATGGTCCCTTGCAATTTCCTGACACAACCCGCAGTCCCCTTCTTCTTCGTCACCACACTCCTACCTCACTCTCACTACTAAGGAAAACCCTAGTAGTAGTGCTTGAAATATGCATAGCAGTAGCGCTGGGTCCAGCACTACTGCTACCGCGCTACAGCTAAGTCGTTGCAGTAGCGCTGGTATGGGCAGTGCTTCTGGTAAGTATTGTTAGCAGTAGCGCTTCCTGCAGCACAGCTAATGCTAACTATCTGTAGCGATTTTTTATATGAAGCGCTGCTGCTAAGCCAGCTTTACTGCTAGGTGATTTACAACGCTACTGCTAATGTTGTTGCTTTCACCGATCCGCACCCCTCTATGTATTTGTGCGGTATTTATACACGCTCTATACAATAGTTTCAACAGATCGTACTAAGCATACACTATTCTCATCATATCATAGATATACAGTAGTCTCGTCATACCATCATCATCATCATCATCATCATCATCATCATTCAACACAAATATCATCACATCTTAAAAATAGCGATACACAAGTACGATCATGTCATGTCTGGAATAACTGCAACTGCATGGTCATGGCACACACACAAGTTTCATCATCTCTATCTAAACCATGATGTAGAAGAGAAGAGCGATCAACATGAGCAAGAGCGCGACTATGTAGTACCGGCGGTCCCTCCCCTGCTCATGCCAGAGTGTCCACCTCAAGTAACTACTTTCCGCTTCGGTTCTGCCGTCGAACCCTTTGTGGCTAGCACCCGGGTACCTGTGCACCTGGGCTTGAGCGGCTGGCCACTGGTCGTAGACTCCTGGAACCCTCCCAACGTACATGGCGTAGTAGCCCTTCGCCATCTATGATGTATCACTACTAGGGAAAACATTATACATAGAACTTTAGTAGTAACGCTAGTTAAAAGAGCATGCTACTGCTAGATAGCAGTAGCGCGTGCAAAATAAGCGCGCAGCGGATGGACATATATCAGTAGCGCGTCTCACCGAAAACTCGCTACTACTAAAATTCCAATCACTTAGCCGATGGGCTACACATAGTAGTAGCGATCTTCCAAAATCCGCGCTACCGCTAATGAACTTATAGCAGTGCGTTTATGTGTAAATCGCTACTGCTAACGAAAAGAAAATGAAATGAAAAACGAATAGAGAAGTAAATGAAAATGAAAGAAATAGAAAAAGGAGAAAGGAAAAATATAAAATGTAAAGAAAAATAAATGAAAAAGGGAAAAAATAATGAAGACGTAGCAGTAGCGCGCTCTTTGAAACGCGCTATAGCTAACTTAGCTATAGCGCGTTTTCTGTAACGCGCTACCGTTACTTTTGACTTAATAAAAAACGGTTTCCCCCCGGCCACCACTTCTCCCCCAAATCGATCCCTCGCCCCACTTCTCCGCCGTCTCCCCCACTTCGCCGTCACCCCCACTTCGCCGCCATCTCCTGCCGGCGTCGACGCCGTGCTCATCCTCACGGCCGCCGCCCGAGGCCACCCGGCCTCACCGCCGCCGCCTCTCGGGCCGCCCTTGACCTTACCGTCGCCTCCCTCAACCTCACCGCCGCCGCCCTCGACCTCACTGCCCCCGAGCCCGCCAAGACCACCGCGTCCCGACCCTAAGCCCGCCCACCCTGCCCCTACCTCCGTCGCCAAGCACCTCCCCGCCACCGTCTCTCCTCTCTCTGTAAGCCCCCCAACCCATCCTTTTTAGTTAATAGATGTTAATGTTAAGTAGTAGATAATGTTGATGTTTTTTAGTTAGGGTAATAATAGACGATGTTAAGTAGTAGATAATGTAGATGTTAATTAGTTCAGTAGGGTTTAGTTTTTGAATTGAGTTTGTTTAACTAGATGTTAATGAGGGTAGTAGGGTTTAGTTTAGAGTAAAATTTAGTTCAGTAGTTAACTAAATATAATCTATATTTGGTTTTTGAATTGAGCTTGAGAGAGCATGTGATTTGTGTATATTTTCTTGAAGTGTCAAACGCTAGGACATGCAAATTTGAAGTGGTCAGGATATATGCAAATTCCTCAATTGTGTTTGCCCATGTTTCGATTGTGTCCAAGTGGCCTTTTGTTGTTTCCAGGGAATGAAGCTGAGTGGCCTATGTTTTGCCGGAATGTTGATTCATTTCCGTTCTGGCAAATTTTAGGTTCTCGATTTGTCCACTTTTTAGCAAAGGTCATGCCGAAATTTTCCGTGAATTTCGGCATGACTTGTGCTACAAACAAGGACATATCGAGTGCCCGGGATTTGCCGCACCAGGAAGGAGTCAATGTTCCTGCAAAACATAGGCCTTTTGTATGTCATTATTCATTTTATTAGGTCTACAATTAATTTACTAGATTTAATCGTAGGAAACATGGCTAACAACGCTCTTTACTTGGACTCATCGAAGAACATTCACAAAAAGGATTACACCCACATCAAGGATGTTCTCGACAGTGCTATGTTTTACTACCAAGCAAGGGGTGGAGAGGTCAGGGACAAGAAGAGAAGGGGTGGCAGGGTCGCCTTCGGCCATAAGACCGACTTCTGCTGCATCCAGCAACTGAACGATTCTCCTAATGATGGATTCTATGTCCTACACCACATCCTGGAGTACAGACGGGATCACCAGAACCTTCGCATGTCACCTAGATCCGGCGATGCCCATATTCTGCAATGTGCAAAGGACATAGGAGATATTGAGGATCATCGACTTTGAGCTGAGTTCTATAACATCCGGCGCGAACTTGCCCAAATCATCATGAAGGAGGTCGTCGGAAAAAGAGGGATGTTCTACGGAGAAGGACAAATGTCACGGGAAGACGTCCGAACATGGATAGCCTCTCAGCGTCTCGACATGAAGCCTTTCACTAAGCTCGAGGACTATCTCCCTGACTTGGATGGATGGAACGGCATGTTGGAGTGATTGTCGATATATGACAATGTGTATGTTTAGTCCATACTTTCTGTGTGACAAAACTTTGAGTTATGCACGGTGAAACTTTATTTGTGATGTAATTAAACCGTCCTCCTCCTCGACTAGCGAAAATCACTCTAGTTAGGGCATTTTGGGGTACGATGAACTTTGTTATTTATGCTTATGATATGTTGTTTCTATTTTTGCCAAGTCTGTCTCTTTCTGTTGCTCAACTATATATGTTGAATATCATCAACTCATGGGATGATGCAGGTGCATAGATCATAGATGGCGAAGAAGTGCTACGCCAGCAGTATATATACGACAAGTGGCTGGAGTGTCAGGCCCAGGTGTATCGGTTTCCGGTTTCCGAGCGACAGGCAGTAGTTAGTTTAGGTTCACGCTAATGCCACAGAAGTCGGTCTTATGACCGAAAGCCAGCCCGTTATTCCTGTACTTTTTCACCTTGATATATCCACCAGACAGGCTGAAGGTTAACATGGCACTATCGAGAACACTCTTTATGTGCTTGTAATCCTTTTTCCTGAGGTTCTTCGATGAGTCCAAATACATCGCATGGGAGTATTCCGGCGACAGAAAGATGAGGACGGCGCTCCCTCCCCCCGCTGCCTAAATTAAGTACACCTCAAATTAGCATCCATGCTATAAAGGAATTATTAACACTGACAAAAGGATATGTACGAATGACTTACATGGGATGATAAAGCAAGAGAATCACCTTCTTGTCCTTATTAGTGATCATGAATTCGTCGAGGTACTTGCTCACATAGTCATGGTGCTCTTTGCAAACTGCCAAGAAGCTCTCGTGCATATAGAATGTGTCCGTGACGCAGACATATTTGATGTTCTCAACCCTGATGAAGTAGTTCAGATTCAACGCATACATGCAGATGAATAGGAAATCCTGCTTGGTCATGTGGAACATGTCGTAGATGTAGTCAAATCGCAGGATGAACTTGTTCGCGGGCCATCTCTCGGCGTAAAACTTCCCAGGCGGCACCTGAGCCGCGTAAAGCGGGAATCCTGGCTTTTCCGCGACCAGAAGGCTTTTCTCTCTGGCTAGCACATCTTCATGCAGTCTCCTTAGTTCATTGTTCAGTAGGTGTTGTAGCACTTCGGCAGGTAGGATCAAATCGACGGTGACATGGAAGCACTTCGCACCTTGGACAAGTATTCTGTCTACCACCCGGGGCTTCAAAGGCGGCTGGCTTCTTGAAGCAGCTCTGGCACCTTTAGGGCCTTTCTTGTCCGGTCTCCTCCTTTGCTTCTTGGCGGGTGGCGGTAGTGAGCCCACCATACCTTCCCTAACCACCACCCCAGTGTCTTCGGGCTAATCAGTGGACGGGCCTCGGGGGGTTTCTGGGTACAGGCAGCATCTGGAGGCGTCTCCTGCGAGGATCGCTTGAAGGGAGACTTTTTTGCATTCCGCCTTAGGACGTTCCGGCTCCAACAAATCAGGCAGCATCAAGTCATCATCTCCACACTGATAGCCCGAGTCTTCTCCGTCCTGAGCCATCAATCCTCCATCATCATAGGCGGTATTGAAATACTTGTTTGGGTCATCATCATCATCCTCCATGTCATCATCAACATTTGCTTCTTCAACAGCGGGGGCTACATCATCTGGCACTAATGGATGCTCTCCCTCGGGTCATCCGCTATCAGTTGCCATGATGATAGGTCTCCAATGTATCTATAATTTTTGATTGCTCCATGCTATATTATCTACTGTTTTGGACTATATTGGGCTTTATTTTTCCACTTTTATATTATTTTTGGGACAAACCTATTAACCGGAGGCCCAGCCCAGGATTGCTGTTTTTTTGCCTATTTCAGTGTTTCGAAGAAACGGAATATCAAACGGAGTCCAAACGGAATGAAACCTTCAGGAACATGATTTTCTCACCGAACGTGATCCAGGAGACTTGGACCCTACGCCAAGGCATCAGAGAGGCGGTCATGAGGGTGGGGGGCGCCCCCCCTAGGGCGCGCCCCCTGCCTCGTGGGCCCCTCGGAGTTCCACCGACGTACTCCTTCCTCCTATATATACCTACGTACCCCCAAACGATCAGAACGGAGCCAAAAACCTAATTCCACCACCGCAACTTTCTGTATCCACGAGATCCCATCTTGGGGCTTGTTTCGAAGCTCCGCCGGAGAGGGCCGTCATCACGGAGGGCTTCTACATCATCATAGCCCCTCCGATGAAGTGTGAGTAGTTTACCTCAGACCTTCGGGTCCATAGTTAGTAGCTACATGGCTTCTTCTCTCTTTTTTCATCTCAATACAAAGCTCTCCCCCTCTCTCGTGGAGATCTATTCGATGCAATCTTCTTCTTTTTGCGGTGTGTTTGTTGAGAACGATGAATTGTGGGTTTATGATCAAGTCTATCTATGAATAATATTTGAATCTTCTCTGAATTCTTTTATGTATGATTGGTTATCTTTGCAAGTCTCTTCGAATTATCCGTTTGGTTTGGCCAACTAGATTGGTAGTTCTTTCCATGGGAGAAGTGCTTAGCTTTGGGTTCGATCTTGCGGTGTCCTTTCCCAGTGACAGAAGGGGCAGCACGACACGTATTGCATCATTGCGATCGAGGATAACAAGATGGGGTTTATTTCATATTGCATGAATTTATCTCTCTACATCATGTCATCTTGCTTAAGGCGTTACTCTGTTTTTAACTTAATACTCTAGATGCATGCTGGATAGCGGTCGATGAGTGGAGTAATAGTAGTAGATGCAGAATCGTTTAGGTCTACTTGTTACGGACATGATGCCTATATACATGATCATGCCTAGATATTCTCATAACTATGCTCAATTCTGTCAATTGCTCAACAGTAATTTGTTCACCCACCATAGAATACTTATGCTCTTGAGAGAAGCCACTAGTGAAACCTATGGCCCCCGGGTCTATTCTCATCATATTAATCTCCATCACTTTAATCTTGCTTTGCTTTTTTACTTTGCCTTTACTTTTTACTTTGCATCTCTATACCAAAAATACCAAAAATATTATATCTATCAGATCTCACTCTTGTAAGTGACTGTGAAGGGATTGACAACCCCTAATGGCGTTGCGAGTAGCTATCGTTTTGTGCAGGTACGAGGGACTTGAGCATGGCCTCCTACTGGATTGATACCTTGGTTCTCAAAAACTAAGGGAAATACTTATGCTACTCTGCTGCATCATCCCTTCCTCTTCGGGGAAATCCAACGCAAGCTCAAGAGGTAGCAAGAAGGATTTTTGGCGCCGTTGCCGGGGAGGTTCGCGCAAGTCAAGATTTGACTCCCGACAACGAGCCATTTCTGGCGCCGTTGCCGGGGAGGTTTGCGCAAGTCAAGATTTGACTCCCGACAACGAGCCATTTCTGGCGCCGTTGCCGGTGAGTCTACGCAAAAAGTCAACATACTAAGTACCCATCACAATCCCTATCTCTCGCATCACATTATTTGCCATTTGCCTCTCGTTTTCCTCTCCCCCACTTCACCCTTGTCGTTTTATTCGCCCTCTCTCTCTCTCTATCCTCCCTCTCTATTTGCCTCTTTTTGCCCGCTTGCCTTTTGTTTGGTCGTGTGCTAGTTTGCTTGCTTGTCGTTATGTCTCAAATTGGGGAAGTTATTGCCAATTGGGGAAATTCTGATGCTCCTGCTGAAGAACCCCCTACCTACCATACAAAAAGATTTCAAATCGGTAGTGGTTATATTATTGGAAAAGGAGTTATTCAAGATTTCTTTACTTGTGCTGGTGCTTTGCCGTCTATGGGTGGTTCTATTCGCCATAGAACTAGTAGTCTTGCGGACGCTATTGCCATGCTTATCGTTGAAATTGAAAGGCAATTTATGCATATGCACCCATCTATACAAAGAGTTTTCCTAGAATTTTCTAATATCGAGCATTCCTCTGTTAAGCGTGCCGCTACTATCTTTTTGGCTCATGAATTCAGATATATAATAAAAGAAGCCAAAGAAATCTTTGCGCACTATAGGGTGGACGCTGGTCATCCTCCCATAGAATCTATCCTCTTCGATCAAGAACAAAATATGCGCTTTCAATCTCTTGACTATGTTGCTTTTAATGAAAACCTTAGAAAAAAGGTGCCAATAAATATTTTAATTGATAGAATATCTGAACTTAATGATGATTTGGCTATTCAAAATAACGAGCTAGGATGCTCTCTTGAGTTTAGGCTCACAAGGTTCTGTCAAAAGAATGCTTATAATGATGAATTGGTTGTACAATACGAACGGCCGAAAGAGGAACCTATACCTCCTAAAATTGATCTTGGGGACTTCTGTCCTATTAAATTTAGCCCTTTTGATTACTTTTGCTTGACTCAAAGAAAACTTGCTGCCGAACGTAGACAATATGAAATGAGTTTCACCGATCTATCTTATAACTACGACAATACCTAGATCTATCCTCGCTTTTATGCCTAGCTAGGGGCGTTAAACGATAGCGCTTGTTGGGAGGCAACCCAATTTTATTTTTGTTCCTTTCTTTTTGCTCCCGTTTAGTAATAAATAAATTATTTAGCCTCTGTTTTGGTTGTGTTTTTTGTGTTTAATTAGTGTTTGTGCCAAGTAGAACCATTGGGAAGACTTTGGGAAAGTCTTGTTGAACTTGCTGTAAAAAACAGAAAGTTTAGCACTCACGAGAACTGCTGTCATTTTTATTTGGAAAGCGCTATTTAGTTAATTATTTTTGAAGATGATTAATAGATAAATTCCTGACGTCCAGCAATTTATTTTAGAATTTTTGGGGTTCCAGATCTTGCGCGAGCTACAGATTTCTACAGACTGTTCTGTTTTTGACAGATTCTGTTTTTCGTGTGTTGTTTGCTTATTTTGATGAATCTATGGTTAGTAAAATAGTTTATAATCCATAGACAAGTTGTAATACAGTAGGTTTAACACCAATATGAATAAAGAATGAGTTCATTACAGTACCTTGAAGTGGTCTTTTGTTTTCTTTCGCTAATGGAGCTCACGAGTTTTCTACTCTAGGTTTTGTGTTGTGAAGTTTTCAAGTTTTGGGTGAATACTTGTGATGGATTATAGAACAAGGAGTGGCAAGAGCCAAAGCTTGGGGATGCCCATGGAACCCCCAAGATAATCCAAGGACACCGAAAAGTCAAAGCTTGGGGATGCCCCGGAAGGCATCCCCTCTTTCGTCCACTTCCATCGGTAATTTACTTGGAGCTATATTGTTATTCACCAACATGATATGTGTTTTGCTTGGAGCGTCTTGTATTATTTGTGTCTTTGTGTTTTAGTATTCCACAATCATCCTGGCTGTACACAACTTTTGAGAGAGCCATACATGAATTAAAATTTGATAGAATACTCTATGTGCTTCACTTATATCTTTTGAGCTATGTAGTTTTGCTCTATGTGCTTCACTTATATCATTTGAGCATTCAAATTTTGCTCTGTGTGCTTCACTTAGATCTTTTATAGCACGGTGGTGGATTTGTTTTAAAGAAACTATTGATCTCTCATGCTTCACTTAAATTATTTTTAGAGTCTCTTAATAGCATGGTAATTTGCTTAATAATAATATGCTTGGTATTCAAGATTTGTGAAACTTTCTTTTGAGTGTCTTGAATACTAAGAAAAAATTGAAGCATGATAATTGTTTTGAGATATGGAGGTGATGATATTAAAGTCATGCTAGTTGAGTTGTTGTGAATTTAAAGAATACTTGTGTTAAAGTTTGTGATTCCCGTAGCATGCACGTATGGTGAACCGTTATGTGATGAAGTCGGAGCATGATTTATTTATTGATTGTCTTCCTTATGAGTGGCGGTCGGGGAGGAGCGATGGTCTTTTCCTACCAATCTATTCTCCTAGGAGCATGTGTGTAATACTTTGCTTTGATAACTTCTAGATTTTTGCAATAAATATATGAGTTCTTTATACTAATGTTGAGTCCATGGATTATACACACTCTCACCCTTCCACCTTTGCTAGCCTCTCTAATACCGCACACTTTTCACCAGTATCATACACCTACCATGTACCTTCCTCAAAAGAGACACCATACCTATCTATTATGGCATTTCCATAGCCATTCCGAGATATATTGCCATGCAACTTTCCACCGTTCTGTTCATGACACATTCATCATTGTCATATTGCATATCCTGGTACACCGCCGGAGGCATTCATATAGAGTCATATTTTGTTCTAAGTATCGAGTTGTAATTGTTGAGTTGTAAGAAAAATAAAAGTGTGATGATCATCATTATTAGAGCATTGTCCCAGTAAGGAAAGGATAATGGAGACTATGATTCCCCCACAAGTCGGGATGAGACTCCGGACGAAAAATAAAAAAAGAGGCCAAAGAAGCCCAAATAAAAAGAGGCCATAAAAAGAGAGAAAAGTCCCAAATAAAAAATAAAAATAAAAAAATGAGAGAAAAAGAGAGAAGGGACAATGTTACTATCCTTTAACCACACTTGTGCTTCAAAGTAGCACCATGATCTTCATAGTAGAGAGTCTCTCATGTTATCACTTTCATATACTACTGGGAATTTTTCATTATAGAACTTGGCTTGTATATTCCAATGATGGGCTTCCTCAAATTGCCCTAGGTCTTCATGAGCAAGCAAGTTGGATGCACACCCACTTAGTTTCTTTTTGAGCTTTCATATACTTATAGCTCTAGTGCATCCGTTGCATGGCAATCCCTACTCACTCACATTGATATCTATTGATGGGCATCTCCATAGCCCGTTGATACGCCTAGTTGATGTGAGACTATATTCTCCTTTTTGTCTTCTCCACAACCACCATTCTATTCCACCTATAGTGCTATATCCATGGCTCACGCTCATGTATTGCGTGAAGATTGAAAAAGTTTTGAAAAAGTTAGAGTATGAAACAATTGCTTGGCTTGTCATCGGGGTTGTGCATGATTTAAATACTTTATGTGGTGAAGATAGAGCATAGCCAGACTATATGATTTTGTAGGGATAACTTTCTTTGGCCATGTTATTTTGAGAAGACATAATTGCTTTGTTAGTATGCTTGAAGTATTATTATTTTTATGTCAATATAAACATTTGTCTTGAATCTTTCGAATCTGAATATTTATATCACAATTAAGAAGATTTGCATTGAAATGATGCCAAGTAGCACACCGCATCAAAAATTCTCTTTTTATCATTTACCTACTCGAGGACGAGCGGGAATTAAGCTTGGGGATGCCTAATACGTCTCCAACGTATCTATAATTTTTGATTGCTCCTTGCTATATTATCTACTGTTTTGGACTATATTGGGCTTTATTTTCCACTTTTATATTATTTTTGGGACTAACCTATTAACCGAAGGCCCAGCCCAGAATTGATGTTTTTTTTGCCTATTTCAGTGTTTCGAAGAAACGGAATATCAAACGGAGTCCAAACGGAATGAAACCTTCGGGAACGTGATTTTCTCACCGAACGTGATCCAGGAGACTTGGACCCTACGGCAAGGCATCAGAGAGGCGGTCACGAGGGTGGGGGGCGCCCCCCTAGGGCGTGGCCCCCTGCCTCGTGGGCCCCTCGGAGCTCCACCGACGTACTCCTTCCTCCTATATATACCTACGTACCCCCAAACGATCAGAACGGAGCCAAAAACCTAATTCCACCGCCACAACTTTCTGTATCCACGAGATCCCATCTTGGGGCCTGTTCCGGAGCTCCGCCGGAGAGGGCCGTCATCACGGAGGGCTTCTACATCATCATAGCCCCTCCGATGAATTGTGAGTAGTAGACCTTCGGGTCCATCGTTACTAGCTAGATGGCTTCTTCTCTCTTTTTGGATCTCAATACAAAGTTCTCCCCCTCTCTCGTGGAGATCTATTCAATGTAATCTTCTTCTTTTTGTGGTGTGTTTGTTGAGACCGATGAATTGTGGGTTTATGATCAAGTCTATCTATGAATAATATTTGAATCTTCTCTGAATTCTTTTATGTATGATTGGTTATCTTTGCAAGTCTCGTCGAATTATCCATTTGGTTTGGCCAACTAGATTGGTAGTTCTTGCCATGGGAGAAGTGCTTAGCTTTGGGTTCAATCTTGTAGTGTCCTTTCCCAGTGACAGAAGGGGCAAGAAGGCACGTATTGCATCATTGCCATCGAGGATAACAAGATGGGGTTTATTTCATATTGCATGAATTATTCTCTCTACATCATGTCATCTTGCTTAAGGCGTTACTCTATTTTTAACTTAATACTTTAGATGCATGCTGGATAGCGGTCGATGAGTGGAGTAATAGTAGTAGATGCAGAATCGTTTCGGTCTACTTGTTACGGACGTGATGCCTATATACATGATCATGCCTAGATATTCTCATAAGTATGCTCAATTCTGTCAATTGCTCAACAGTAATTTGTTCACCCACCATGAATACTTATGCTCTTGAGAGAAGCCACTAGTGAAACCTATGGCCCCCGGGTCTATTCTCATCATATTAATCTCCATCACTTTAATCTTGCTTTGCTTTTTACTTTGCCTTTACTTTTTACTTTGCATCTCTATACCAAAAATATTATATCTGTCAGATCTCACTCTCGTAAGTGACTGTGAAGGGATTGACAACCCCTAATCGTGTTGGTTGCGAGTAGCTATCTTTTTGTGCAGGTACGAGGGACTTGAGCGTGGCCTCCTACTGGACTGATACCTTGGTTCTCAAAAACTAAGGGAAATACTTACGCTACTCTGCTGCATCATTCCTTCCTCTTCGGGGAAATCAAACGCAAGCTCAAGAGGTAGCAAGAAGGATTTCTGGCGCCGTTGCCGGGGAGGTTCATGCAAGTCAAGATTAGACTCCCGACAACGAGCCATTTCTGGCGCCGTTGCCGGGAAGGTTCGCAGAAGTGAAGATTTGACTCCCGGCAACGAGCCATTTCTGGCGCCGTTGCCGGGGAGTCTACGCAAAAATCAACATACCAAGTACCCATCACAATCCCTATCTCTCGCATCACATTACTTGCCATTTGCCTCTCGTTTTCCTCTCCCCCACTTCACCCTTGCCATTTTATTCGCCCTCTCTCTCTCTCTATCCCCCCTCTCTATTTGACTCTTTTTGCCTGCTTGCCTTTTGTTTGCTCGTGTGCTAGTTTGCTTGCTTGTCGTTATGTCTGAAATTGGGGAAGTTATCGCCAATATGGGCGATAACAATATCATGGAAAATTCTGATGCTCCTGCTGAAGAACCCCCTACCTACCATACAAAAAGATTTCGAATCAGTAGTGGTAATATTATTGGAAAAGGAGTTATTCAAGATTTCTTTACTTGTGTCGGTGCTTTGCCCTCTATGGGCGGTTCTATTCTGCATAGAAGTAGTAGTCTTGCGGACGCTATTTCCATGCTTATCGTTGAACTTGAAAGGCAATTTATGCATATGCACCCATCTATACAAAGAGTTTTCCTAGAATTTTCTAATATCGAGCATTCCTCTGTTAAGCGTGCCGCTACTATCTTTTTGGCTCATGAATTCAGATTTATAATAAAAGAAGCCAAAGAAATGTTTGCGGACTATAGGGTGGACGCTGGTCGTCCTCCCATAGAATCTATCCTCTTTGATCAAGAAGAAATTATGCGCTTTCAATCTCTTGACTATGTTGCTTTTAATGAAAACCTTAGAAAAAATGTGCCAATCAATATTTTAATTGATAGAATCTCTGAACTTAATGATGATTTAGCTATTCGAAATAACGAGGTAGGATGCTCTCTTGAGTTTAGGCTCACAAGGTTCTGTCAAAAGAATGCTTATAATGATGAATTGGTTGTACAATACGAACGGCCGAAAGAGGAACCTATACCTCCTAAAGTTGATCTTGGGGACTTCTGTCCTACTAAATTTAGCCCTTTTGATTACTTTTGCTTGACTCAAAGAAACCTTTCTGCCGAACGTAGAGAATATGAAATGAGTTTCACCGATCTATCTTATTACTACAGCAATACCTAGATCTATCCTCGCTTTTATGCCTAGCTAGGGGCGTTAAACGATAGCGCTTGTTGGGAGGCAACCCAATTTTATTTTTGTTCCTTGCTTTTTGGTCCTGTTTAGTAATAAATAAATTATTTAGCCTCTGTCTTGGTTGTGTTTTTTGTGTTTAATTAGTGTTTGTGCCAAGTAGAACCATTGGGAAGACTTGGGGAAAGTCTTGTTGAACTTGCTGTAAAAAACATAAACTTTAGCGCTCACGAGAACTGCTGTAATTTTTATTTGGAGAGTGATATTCAGTTAATTATTTTTGAAAATGATTAATATATAAATTCCTCACGTCCAGCAATTTATTTTAGAATTTTTGGTGTTCCAGATCTTGCGCTAGCTACAGATTACTACAGACTGTTCTGTTTTTGACAGATTCTGTTTTTCGTGTGTTGTTTGCTTATTTTGATGAATCTATGGTTAGCAAAATAGTTTATAATCCATAGAGAAGTTGTAATATAGTATGTTTAACACAAATATAAATAAATAATGAGTTCATTACAGTACCTTGAAGTGGTCTTTTGTTTTCTATCGCTAACGGAGCTCACGAGTTTTCTACTTTAAGTTTTGTGTTGTGAAGTTTTCATGTTTTGGGTGAATTCTTGTGATGGATTATAGAACAAGGAGTGGCAAGAGCCTAAGCTTGGGGATGCCCATGGCACCCCCAAGATAATCCAAGGACACCGAAAAGTCAAAGCTTGGGGATGCCCCGGAAGGCATCCCCTCTTTCGTCCACTTCCATCGGTAATTTACTTGGAGCTATATTTTTATTCACCAACATGATATGTGTTTTGCTTGGAGCGTCTTGTAGTATTTCTGTCTTTGTGTTTTAGTATGCCACAATCATACTTGCTGTACACACCTTTTGAGAGAGCCATACATGAATTAAAATTCGATAGAATACTCTATGTGCTCCACTTATATCTTTTGAGCTATGTAGTTTTGCTCTATGTGCTTCACTTATATCTTTTAAGCATTATAATTTTGCTCTATGTGCTTCACTTAGATCTTTTAGAGCACGTTGGTGGATTTGTTTTAAAGAAACTATTGATCTCTCATGCTTCACTTAAATTATTTTGAGAGTCTCTTAATAGCATGGTAATTTGCTTAATAATAATATGCTTGGTATTCAAGATTTGTGAAACTTTCTTTTGAGTGTGTTGAATACTAAGAAAAAATTGAAGCATGATAATTGTTTTGAGATATGGAGTTGATAATATTAAAGTCATGCTAGTTGAGTAGTTGTGAATTTAAAGAATACTTGTGTTAAAGTTTGTGATTCCCGTAGCACGCACGTATGGTGAACCGTTATGTGATGAAGTCGGAGCATGATTTATTTATGGATTGCCTTCCTTATGAGTGGCGGTCGGGGACGAGCGATGGTCTTTTCCTACCAATCAATCTCCCTAGGAGCATGCACGTAATACTTTGCTTTGATAACTTCTAGATTTCTGCAATAAGTATATGAGTTCTTTATACTAATGTTGAGTCCATGGATTGTACGCACTCTCACCCTTCCACCTTTGCTAGCCTCTCCAATACCGCACACTCTTCGCCGGTATCATACACCTACCATATACCTTCCTCAAAAGAGCCACCATACCTACCTATTATGGCATTTCCATAGCTATTCCGAGATATATTGCCATGCAACTTTCCACCATTCCGTTCATGACACATTCATCATTGTCATATTACATATCCCGGTACACCGCCAGAGGCATTCATATAGAGTCATATTTTTTTCTAAGTGTCGAGTTGTAATTTTTGAGTTGTAAGAAAAATAAAAGTGTGATGATCATCATTATTATAGCATTGTCCGAGTATGGAAAGGATGATGCAGACTATGATTCCCCCACAAGTCGGGATGAAACTCTGGACGAAAAAAAAGAGGTCAATGAAGCCCAAATAAAAAGAGGCCATAAAAAAAGAGAAAGGCCCAAATAAAAAAATGAGAGAAAAAGAGAGAAGGGACAATGTTACTATCCTTTTACCACACTTGTGCTTCAAAGTAGCACCATGATCTTCATAGTAGAGAGTCTCTCATGTTATCACTTTCTTATACTAGTGGGAATTTTTTCATTATAGAACTTGGCTTGTATATTCCAATGATGGGCTTCCTCAAATTTCCCTAGGTCTTCATGAGCAAGCAAGTTGGATGCACTCCCACTTAGTTTCTTTTTGAGCTTTCATATACTTATAGCTCTAGTGCATCCGTTGCATGGCAATCCCTACTCACTCACATTGATATCTATTGATGGGCATCTCCATAGCCCGTTGATATGCCTAGTTGATGTGAGACTATCTTCTCCTTTTTGTCTTCTCCACAACCACCATTCTATTCCACCTATAGTGCTATATCCATGGCTCACGCTCATGTATTGCGTGAAGATTGAAAAAGTTTTGAAAAAGTTAGAGTATGAAACAATTGCTTGGCTTGTCATCGGGGTTGTGCATGATTTAAATACTTTGTGTGGTGAAGATAGAGCATAGCCAGACTATATGATTTTGTTGGGATATCTTTCTTTAGCCATGTTATTTTGAGAAGACATAATTGCTTTGTTAGTATGCTTGAAGTATTATTATTTTTATGTCAATATAAACATTTGTCTTGAATCTTTTGAATCTGAATATTTATATCACAATTAAGAAGATTTGCATTGAAATGATGCCAAGTAGCACACCGCATCAAAAATTCTCTTTTCATCATTTACCTACTCGAGGACGACCAGGAATTAAGCTTGGGGATGCCTGATACGTCTCCAACGTATCTATAATTTTTGATTGCTCCTTGCTATATTATCTACTGTTTTGGACTATATTGGGCTTTATTTTCCACTTTTATATTATTTTTGGGACTAACCTATTAACCGAAGGCCCAGCCCAGAATTGATGTTTTTTGCCTATTTCAGTGTTTCGAAGAAACGGAATATCATACGGAGTCCAAACGGAATGAAACCTTCGAGAACGTGATTTTCTCACCGAACGTGATCTAGGAGACTTGGACCCTACACCATGGCATCAGAGAGGCGGTCACGAGGGTGGGGGGCGCCCCCCCTAAGGCGCGCCCCCCCTAGGGCGCGCTCCCCTGCCTCGTGGGCCCCTCGGAGCTCCACCGACGTACTCCTTCCTCCTATATATACCTACGTACCCCCAAACGATCAGAACGGAGCCAAAAACCTAATTCCACCGCCACAACTTTCTGTATCCACGAGATCCCATCTTGTGGCCTGTTCCGGAGCTCCGCCGGAGAGGGCCGTCATCACGGCGGGCTTCTACATCATCATAGCCCCTCCGATGAAGTGTGAGTAGTAGACCTTCGGGTCCATAGTTACTAGCTAGATGGCTTCTTCTCTCTTTTTTGGATCTCAATACAAAGTTCTCCCCCTCTCTCTTGGAGATCTATTCAATGTAATCTTCTTCTTTTTGCGGTGTGTTTGTTGAGACCGATGAATTGTGGGTTTATGATCAAGTCTATCTATGAATAATATTTGAATCTTCTCTGAATTGTTTTATGTATGATTGGTTATCTTTGCAAGTCTCATCGAATTATCCATTTGGTTTGGCCAACTAGATTGGTAGTTCTTGCCATGGGAGAAGTGCTTAGCTTTGGGTTCGATCTTGCGGTGTCCTTTCCTAGTGACAGAAGGGGCAACAAGGCACGTATTGCATCGTTGCCATCGAGGATAACAAGATGGGGTTTATTTCATATTGCATGAATTATTCTCTCTACATCATGTCATCTTGCTTAAGGCGTTACTCTGTTTTTAACTTAATACTCTAGATGCATGCTGGATAGTGGTCGACGAGTGGAGTAATAGTAGTAGATGCAGAATCGTTTCAGTCTACTTGTTACGGACGTGATGCCTATATACATGATCATGCCTAGATATTCTCATAACTATGCTCAATTCTGGCAATTGCTCAACAGTAATTTGTTCACCCACCGTAGAATACTTATGCTCTTGAGAGAAGCCACTAGTGAAACCTATGCCCCCGGGTCTATTCTCATCATATTAATCTCCATCACTTTAATCTTGCTTTGCTTTTTTACTTTGCCTTTACTTTTTACTTTGCATCTCTATACCAAAAATATTATATCTATCAGATCTCACTCTCGTAAGTGACTGTGAAGGGATTGACAACCCCTAATCGTGTTGGTTGCGAGTAGCTATCGTTTTGTGCAGGTACGAGGGACTTGAGCGTGGCCTCCTACTGGATTGATACCTTGGTTCTCAAAAACTAAGGGAAATACTTACGCTACTATGTTGCATCATCCCTTCCTCTTCGGGGAAATCCAACGCAAGCTCAATAGGTAGCAAGAAGGATTTCTGGCACCGTTGCCGGGGAGGTTCGTGCAAGCCAAGATTAGACTCCCGACAACGAGCCAATTCTGGCGCCGTTGCCGGGGAGGTTCGCGGAAGTCAAGATTTGGCTCCCGGCAATGAGCCATTTCTGGCGCCGTTGCCGGGGAGTCTACGCAAAAATCAACATACCAAGTACCCATCACAATCCCTATCTCTCACATCACATTACTTGCCATTTGCCTCTTGTTTCCGTCTCCCCCACTTCACCCTTGCCATTTTATTCGCCCTCTCTCTCTCTATCCTCCCTCTCTATTTAACTCTTTTTGCCTGCTTGCCTTTTGTTTGCTCGTGTGCTAGTTTGCTTGCTTGTCGTTATGTCTGAAATTGGGGAAGTTATCGCCAATATGGGTGATAACAATATCATGGAAAATTCTGATGCTCTTGCTGAAGAACCCCCTACCTACCATACAAAAATATTTCGAATCGGTAGTGGTAATATTATTGGAAAAGGAGTTATTCAAGATTTCTTTACTTGTGTCGGTGGTTTGCCCTCTATGGGCGGTTCTATTCTGCATAGAACTAGTAGTCTTGCAGACGCTATTTCCATGCTTATCGTTGAACTTGAAAGGCAATTTATGCATATCCACCCATCTATACAAAGAGTTTTCCTAGAATTTTCTAATATCGAGCATTCCTCTGTTAAGCGTGCCGCTACTATCTTTTTGGCTCATGAATTCAGATTTATAATAAAAGAAGCCAAAGAAATCTTTGCACACTATAGGGTGGACGCTGGTCGTCCTCCCATAGAATCTATCCTCTTCAATCAAGAAAAAATTATGCGCTTTCAATCTCTTGACTATGTTGCTTTTAATGAAAACCTTAGAAAAAAGGCGCCAATCAATATTTTAATTGATAGAATCTCTGAACTTAATGATGATTTGGCTATTCGAAATAACGAGCTAGGATGCTCTCTTGAGTTTAGGCTCACAAGGTTCTGTCAAAAGAATGCTTATAATGATGAATTGGTTGTACAATACGAACGGCCGAAAGAGGAACCTATACCTCCTAAAATTGATCTTGGGGACTTCTGTCCTACTAAATTTAGCCCTTTTGATTACTTTTTCTTGACTCAAAGAAACCTTTCTGCCGAACGTAGAGAATATGAAATGAGTTTCACCGATCTATCTTATTACTACGGCAATACCTAGATCTATCCTTGCTTTTATGCCTAGCTAGGGGCGTTAAACGATAGCGCTTGTTGGGAGGCAACCCAATTTTATTTTTGTTCCTTGCTTTTTGCTCCTGTTTAGTAATAAATAAATTATTTAGCCTCTGTCTTGGTTGTGTTTTTTGTGTTTAATTAGTGTTTGTGCCAAGTAGAACCATTGGGAAGACTTGGGGAAAGTCTTGTTGAACTTGCTGTAAGAAACAGAAACTTTAGCGCTCACGAGAACTGCTGTAATTTTTACTTGGTGAGCGATATTTAGTTAATTCTTTTTGAAGATGATTAATATATAAATTACTCACGTCCAGCAATTTATTTTGGAATTTTTGGGGTTCCAGATCTTGCGCCAGCTACAGATTACTACAGACTGTTCTGTTTTTGACAGATTCTGTTTTTCGTGTGTTGTTTGCTTATTTCGATGAATATATGGTTAGTAAAATAGTTTATAATCCATAGAGAAGTTGTAATACAGTAGGTTTAACACGAATATAAATAAATAATGAGTTTATTACAGTACCTTGAAGTGGTCTTTTCTTTTCTATCGCTAACGGAGCTCACGAGTTTTCTACTTTAAGTTTTGTGTTGTGAAGTTTTCATGTTTTGGGTGAATTCTTGTGATGGATTATAGAACAAGGACTGGCAAGAGCCTAAGCTTGGGGGTGCCCATGGCACCCCCAAGATAATCCAAGGACACCGAAAAGTCAAAGCTTGGGGATGCCCCAGAAGGCATCCCCTCTTTCGTCTACTTCCATCGGTAATTTACTTGGAGCTATATTTTATTCACCAACATGATATGTGTTTTGCTTGGAGCGTCTTGTATTATTTGTGTCTTCGTGTTTTATTATGCCACAATCATACTTGATGTACACACCTTTTGAGAGAGCCATACATGAATTAAAATTTGATAGAATACTCTATGTGCTTCACTTATATCTTTTGAGCTGTGTAGTTTCGCTCTATGTGCTTCACTTATATCTTTTGAGCATTATAATTTTCCTCTATGTGCTTCACTTAGATCTTTTAGAGCACGTTGGTGGATTTGTTTTAAAGAAACTATTGATCTCTCATGCTTCACTTAAATTATTTTGAGAGTCTCTTAATAGCATGGAAATTTGCTTAATATTAATATGCTTGGTATTCAAGATTTGTGAAACTTTCTTTTGAGTGTGTTGAATACTAAGAAAAAATTGAAGCATGATAATTGTTTTGAGATATGGAGGTGATAATATTAAAGTCATGATAGTTTAGTAGTTGTGAATTTAAAGAATACTTGTGTTAAAGTTTGTGATTCCCGTAGAACGCACGTATGGTGAACCGTTATGTGATGAAGTCGGAGCATGATTTATTTATTGATTGTCTTCCTTGAGTGGCGGTCGCGGACGAGCGATGGCCTTTTCCTACCAATCTATCTCCCTAGGAGCATGCGCGTAATACTTTGCTTTGATAACTTCTAGATTTCTGCAATAAGTATATGAGTTCTTTATACTAATGTTGAGTTCATGGATTGTACGCACTCTCACCCTTCCACCTTTGCTAGCCTCTCTAATACCGCGTACTTTTCGCCGGTATCATACACCTACCATATACCTTCCTCAAAAGAGCCACCATTCCTACCTATTATGGCATTTGCATAGCCATTCCGAGATATATTGCCATGCAACTTTCCACCGTTCCGTTCATGACACATTCATCATTGTCATATTGCTTATCCCGGTACACCACCGGAGGCATTCATATAGAGTCATATTTTGTTCTAAGTGTCGAGTTGTAATTGTTGAGTTGTAAGAAAAATAAAAGTGTGATGATCATCATTATTAGAGCATTGTCCCAGTATGGAATGGATGATGGAGACTATGATTCCCCCACAAGTCGGGATGAAACTCCGGACAAAAAAAAGAGGTCAATGAAGCCCAAATAAAAAGAGGCCATAAAAAAAGTGAAAATGCCCAAATAAAAAAATATAAAAATAAAAAAATGAGAGAAAAAGAGAGAAGGGACAATGTTACTATCCTTTTACCACACTTGTGCTTCAAAGTAGCACCATCATCTTCATAGTAGAGAGTCTCTCATGTTATCACTTTCTTATACTAGTGGGAATTTTTCATTATAGAACTTGGCTTGTATATTCCAATGATGAGCTTCCTCAAATTTCCCTAGGTCTTCATGAGCAAGCAAGTTGGATGCACTCCCACTTAGTTTCTTTTTGAGCTTTCATATACTTATAGCTCTAGTGCATCCGTTGCATGGCAATCCCTACTCACTCACATTGATATCTATTGATGGGCATCTCCATAGCCCGTTGATACGCCTAGTTGATGTGAGACTATCTTCTCCTTTTTGTCTTCTCCACAACCACCATTCTATTCCACCTATAGTGCTATATCCATGGCTCACGCTCATGTATTGCGTGAAGATTGAAAAAGTTTTGAAAAAGTTAGAGTATGAAACAATTGCTTGGCTTTTCATCGGGGTTGTCCATGATTTAAATACTTTGTGTGGTGAAGATAGAGCATAGCCAGACTATATGATTTTGTAGGGATAACTTTCTTTGGCCATGTTATTTTGAGAAGACATAATTGCTTTGTTAGTATGCTTGAAGTATTATTATTTTTATGTCAATATAAACTTTTGTCTTGAATCTTTCGAATCTGAATATTCGTATCACAATTAAGAAGATTTGCATTGAAATTATGCCAAGTAGCACTCCGCATCAAAAATTATCTTTTTATCATTTACCTACTCGAGGACGAGAAGGAATTAAGCTTGGGGATGCCTGGTACGTCTCCAACGTATCTATTATTTTTGATTGCTCCATGCTATATTATCTACTTTTTTGGACTATATTGGGCTTTATTTTCCACTTTTATATTATTTTTGGGAGTAACCTATTAACCGGAGGCCCAGCCCAGAATTGATGTTTTTTGCCTATTTCAGTGTTTCGAAGAAACGGAATATCAAACGGAGTCCAAACGGAATGAAACCTTCGGGAACGTGATTTTCTCACCGAACATGATCCAGGAGACTTGGACCCTACGCCAAGGCATCAGATCGGCGGTCACGAGGGTTGGGGGCGCCCCTTGCCTCGTGGGCCCCTCGGAGCTCCACCGATGTACTCCTTCCTCCTATATATACCTACGTACCCCCATACGATCAGAACGGAGCCAAAAACCTAATTCCACCGCCGCAACTTTCTGTATCCACGAGATCCCATCTTGGGGCCTGTTCCGGAGCTCCGCCGGAGAGGACCGTCATCACGAAGGGCTTCTACATCATCATAGCCCCTCCGATGAAGTGTGAGTAGTTTACCTCAGACCTTCGGGTCCATAGTTAGTAGCTAGATGGCTTCTTCTCTCTTTTTGGATCTCAATACAAAGTTCTCCCCCTCTCTCGTGCAGATCTATTCGATGGAATCTTCTTCTTTTTGCGGTGTGTTTGTTGAGATCGATGAATTGTGGGTTTATGATCAAGTCTATCAATGAATAATATTTGAATCTTCTCTAAATTCTTTTATGTATTATTGGTTATCTTTGCAAGTCTCTTCGAATTATCCGTTTGGTTTGGCCAACTAGATTGGTAGTTCTTGCCATGGGAGAAGTGCTTAGCTTTGGATT
Source organism: Triticum aestivum (assembly GCF_018294505.1). NCBI lineage: Eukaryota > Viridiplantae > Streptophyta > Magnoliopsida > Poales > Poaceae > Triticum > Triticum aestivum. The sequence continues at coordinate 640,131,437 of NC_057812.1, forward strand.
CGATCTTGTGGTGTCCTTTCCCAGTGACAGAAGGGGCAGCAAGGCACGTATTGCATCGTTGCCATCGAGGATAACAAGATGGGGTTTATTTCATATTGCATGAATTTATCTCTCTACACCATGTCATCTTGCTTAAGGCGTTACTCTATTTTTAACTTAATACGATACATGCATGCTGGATCGCGGTCGATGAGTGGAGTAATAGTAGTAGATGCAGAATCGTTTCGGTCTACTTGTCACGGATGTGATGCCTATATACATGATCATGCCTAGATATTGTCATAACTATGCTCAATTCTGTCAATTGCTCAAAAGTAATTTGTTCACCCACCGTAGAATACTTATGCTCTTGAGAGAAGCCACTAGTGAAACCTATGGCCCCCGGGTCTATTCTCATCATATTAATCTCCATCACTTTAATCTTGCTTTGCTTTTTTACTTTGCCTTTACTTTTTACTTTGCATCTCTATACCAAAAATATTATATCTACCACATCTCACTCTCGTAAGTGACTGTGAAGGGATTGACAACCCCTAATCGCGTTGGTTGCGAGTAGCTATCGTTTTGTGCAGGTACGAGGGACTTGAGCGTGGCCTCCTACTGGATTGATACCTTGGTTCTCAAAAACTGAGGGAAATACTTATGCTACTCTGCTGCATCATCCCTTCCTATTCGGGGAAATCCAACGCAAGCTCAAGAGGTAGCACATGACAGGTGCAGGTAATGTGGTAGGTGGGGTGGTGTTCATACCTTCTTGAGAAGGTGGCGTTGGCGTGATACTGGGCGCCTCGAGACGAAGAAGAGACTTTGGCCAAGGCAAGAACCAGCTCTTGCATGCTCCAATCTTCTTAGGGGTCTCGTCGTCATCGACTAGTACCGGAGGAGGCAATTCCTCGAAGCCCGGAAAGACACTAGCCACATTAACCTTGACAACGCAATGGGGCATCTCTCGGTTGTGGAACATGCGGTCCTTTGGCTTCACGATCGTTGCCTTTCCCACAGCCACCTTCTGGATCTTGATGTCGTAGAGTAGGGTGCACGGGGTGTCGTCGGCCTACGAAGGATACATGTCTGCGATGTCAAACATCCGAAAGGCAACTAAAACGGAAGACTATAGACATGCTGGTGAAAAGGGTATGACGCGTAATTACTATGAGGGTGTCGAGATCAGCCAGCGATGAAGGCCCACCGAGCATGCAAGAGACAGAGGTCGGGCTGTTATGAACAGAAGCGGGACCTTTTGCGGTTGCTTGAGAAGGTGCTGGTGATGTGGTGTTCGCCGAATTGCTCCCGACAAAGCTGGGAATCGGAAAGTCCTTCGGAAGTGCATTTGGATTGTTCTTTGTGAATCCGATAAGTGCCGGAATCAAGCTGACCACCGCGTCAGTGACCGCTGCACTGATGGCCCCGAGCAACTTTTCTTTGGTCTCAGCATTAGTCTTGTTGACCGCAATCGCGACCTTCTCATCGATGCTTTGCTGAGTGACGACCGACCGTCTCTTCCTTCTTTCCTCTAGATCCTCGGGGTAGCACGTCTTCCACGAGGCGCCATCTCCGATGCCGTGCACACGTCCATAGGATGGCGGCTTGTCCACCGGGACCTTTTTCAGTATGTTCAGGGCCCAGTTGAATGGGGTGTCCCACTTGGGCCTCGCCGACGACTGTGAAGACTCGTCGCTTTCTGCTACCTTTTAGTGTTGCTCTTTCTGCAAAAGGAACGTGGATGGTTTACTAATGTGACAAAACTTGCACTCGAATTGATTGGAAGGTAATATGATAATGTGGTAATATAACAATTACCAGAAGTCTCATGAACTCCCTCATGTTCAGGTCCATGTAAAAGATCTTTTTTTTCTTTGGACCACTTGTACCGGGCCCTGATCCAGTCATATGCTCCAGCGGGTCGGTTAACTCCATCAAGGGGTCTAGGATTCCGTGACTTTCACGTTCGGCGTCCTCCTTGGCCCATACGGGCCTCTTCCCCTCGTAACCACGGCTTCTGAGGTGGTGGGGACGCGTGCTCCTGGCCTGGAGCGCCTTCATTTTCACTACTAGGAAAAGGGCTATAGATGGAAATGACACTAATGGTGCACCAGACATGTGGTGCGCCATTAGTATATACTAATGGCGCACCACCTTCTGATGCGCCATTAGTGTTGAAACTACTAATGGCGCACCCTGCCCATGGTGCGCCATTAGTACCAAATTTTTTTTTGAACTAGTGCTCCTGTCCAAACATACTAATGGCGCATCCACTGGTGGTGCGCCATTACTAGTTGTAACTAGTAATGGCGCACCAGCCAGAAGGTGCGCCACTAATGTTATATTTTTTATTATTGTTTTTATTCCTTTTTTGCAAAAGTACTAATGGCGCACCACCAGGGGGTGCGCCATTAGTAACCTGGATTACTAATGGCGCATTTGTTGCTGGTGCGCCATTAGTAAGTCGGCAGCAACAAGATATTTTGGACAGCCTCTGCTCCCACACTCACTTTCTCCCCACTTCATTCTCTCCACCGCCTCCTTGTCTCGGGTGCCTCCTCTTTTTCACCTCATTTCCACCATAGATTCATTCAAATTAAGTGGTTAAGTTACCTTGTTTTGCTAGGTAAGTAAGGGGGGAAGCTATATTTATGTTGTTCTCCCTACAACAATGTGCACATGCACTTTTTATGGCCTAGCTAGATCTATGTATGTTCGTGGTGTTGCATATGTTTGTGGTGTTGCATATGTGTTTGTGTTTGGAGGTGTACCGGTATTTGAAATGCGATAGTTGCCAATATTTTGCCGGAATGTTGATTCATTTCCGTTTCGGCGAGAATTTTGGCATTAAGCATTCTTTTTGGTCCTATTTTTAGGGAAAGTCATGCCAAATTTTTTCTTGGTTCTAAAATATCGTTTTGCTCTACCACGCAGGCGACCATGGTCCGCACGATGACCGAAGGCATCGTGAATAGGTTTTTGAGGTCCGCGAAGGCCGAGATGCTTCAAAAGAACGAGACGGAGATAAGATGTCCGTGTCGAAGATGCAAGCTGAATAGCCTTATTGCGGACCCGGATTCCGGGCAGGTGCGGGACCACCTGCTCTTGCGTGGTTTCACGGATGGCTATCGGTGGCAAGGTGATGAAGATGACTACGAAGTCGTCCATGGGGGCCGGGAAAGAAATGAGGAAGGGCAGCAAGACAACCACCGCGGCTCGGGGGGGCGAGAAGACGAAGAATCCCCAGGAGATGATCACGACGGTGATGCTGTACACAGTCATCATGTAGAAGATGCAAGACATGATGATGATGCCGGCGGAGCAGACGACGCTGGACCATCGATGGGCTGGGTGCAGGACCCTCATATTCAAGAGCTGCTTCTCAAGCAGGCGGATAACGCAAGAGCTGCCGCCCGAGAGAAAGCCAAGATGGATCAACTTGAGTTAGACGCGGTTACTCCATTGTATGAAGGATGCAGGCCCGAGGATACCCACTTGAAAGTAACTCTCATGGCTCTGGAGATGAAGGTAAAACACAAAATGACCGACGCATGCTTCGACGAGAACATGTCATTCTGGCACGAACGTCTTCCCAAGGGGAACAAGTGCCCGACCAGTTTGGAGGAGGCGAAGAAAATCGTGTGTCCTCTGGATTTACCGCACGTGAAATACCATGTGTGCATGAACAATTGCATCATTTATCGGGACGAGCACGCAGAGTCTACCATATGTCCGGTGTGCGGTGTCACTCGATACAAGAAGAGGAAGAAAGCTCCTCGAAAAGTGGTGTGGTACTTTCCGATCACTCCTCGTCTGCAGCGGTATTTCGCGGACCCTAAGGTAGCAAAGCTCCTGCGTTAGCACGCGGATAGGGAGGAGAAGAAGCGAGAAGATGACGCAAATGATCTGGAGATAGATAAAAAAGACAAGATGCTGAGTCACCCTAAGGATGCGAGCCAGTGGCAAGCGTTGAACTTCGAATACCCAGAATTTGGGAACGATCCAAGGAACATCATGCTGGGCGCGAGCACCGATGGAGTCAATCCGTTTGGCAGCCAGAGAAGCACACATAGCACCTGGCCTGTGTTCGTGTGGATGTACAACCTTCCCCCTGGTTGTGCATGAAGAGGAAGTACATTCACATGAGTATGCTAATTGAAGGGACGAAACAACCAGGGAACGACATCAATCTGTATCTGGGGCTGCTAAAAGAGGAGATTGACACGCTGTGGAAAATGCCAGCCAATACGTGGGACACCGCAGAGAAAGAATATTTCCCTATGAGAGCCGCACTGCTCACGACGGTGCACGACTATCTCGGTTACGGATATCTTGCGGGGCAGGTAGTCCACAGATTTTCTGGATGCGTAAGGTGCATGGATGACACAACGTATCGCCAGCTAGATAGAGATCCCGGGTCTTCGAAAACCGTGTTCATGGGACATCGAAGGTGGCTTCGCGACGATGACCCGTGGAGGAAACGCAAGGATCTGTTCGATGGTGAAACCGAACTCCGAAAACGCCCGTGTACGAGGAGCGGCGAGGAAATAGACAAGCTGTTGAAAAATTGGAAAGACTGCCCACTGCCGGGAAAGAAGCAAAAGGCGCCAGAGCCGCTGCTGAAGGTATGGAAAACGAGGTGTGTTTTCTGGGACTTGCTGTACTGGAAGATCCACCGTGTGCCTCACAGCCTTGATGTCATGCATATCATGAAGAACGTGTGCGAGAGTTTGCTTGGTACCCTGCTCAACATGCCAGAGAGGACCAAAGATGGGCCGAAAGCAAGGGCAGACATGAAATCAATGGGCATCAGGCAGGAGCTTCACGCTATATATGATGATGATGATGATGATGATGATGATGATGAGGCGAACTGATGAACTGATGAACTCATACACATAATTTTGCATATAATTTGTTCAACTATGTCATTATGATTGATAGAATGTAATTATTGAAGAATTAAGAGGATCGGAACCATTGCTTCTCTTTTTGAGAGACATGCTATGCTGTTAGGGTTAAGATTTTTTAGTCCCCGCCCCCGACTCTGCTGCTGAAATTACCGTTGAAATCGAGGTAAAATCACTGTTGAACTGGGTGTAAAATCACTACTGTTGATATTCAAATTTAAACTTGAAAATGAAAATTGAATTGGAGAATTAAATCACTGTTTTTTAGTCCCCATTTCTGAACCTATGCTAACCTTGCAAGCAGCATAATAGGCAATGTACTCCAAAATACTATAAGAACTGGAGTAAAAGATGACTGTATCTCACAGAATATAAGAAATGGGGACTCTTGGCTAAGTATGGCAATGCCACAGAGTATAAGAAGTACTCCTGCATCTTACACAATGATAGGTCTAATTTATGCTACTCAACGAAAGAAGAAGAAAAATGCACTATATAAACTGCCAACTGTATTTAGTTAACATTACACTGCCACTACTATTCAGCACAAACGTTTGATCATCTCACTCTACTTACTATCAATTGACATTGTATAACTGTCAGCTCCATTCACTAGCAGCAGCCAGCACTTCTGAATCTAATCTTTCTTGGTCAAGCTCGGCTACTTGTTGTTAGTCATTCACTAAAAGATCCTCAACAGACTGCATGCATCTAGTATTAAATTTCTTGGACGGATCATCTCTTTTAGCAAAGGACTGAAATAATTAACTAACTGAAAATTTGACATTCTGGACTATGCTTGGCTCTGGTTTTGTGAAATCTCATCTCTTTTCTAGTGCCATGACTAGTCTTGAATTTTATTTTACTTTCCCCACTTTATAACATTCAGAAATTGTTTACTAGCTCAAGCTTCTCCTTTGCACTTTATCACTTCAATCTGCTGCTACCTCAAGCTTCTCGTTTACACTTGTGCCAAGTAGCATTTTTTCCTTGTATAATTATATGGTGGTTGACTGAGCTGCTACTTTTTCCTTGTAGAAGATCGCAGGTCGAGTGGGAGGGATCCAGTTGCGACGACACCGAATCACTAGCAAGGCAGCTGCCTAGAATAATAGGTTGACTCACCTATATATACTACTATCTTGCATCTCTCTCTTGTTTCTTCTTCTATATACTACTATCTTGCATCTCCAATTTTTAAGTAATCTTGCATATGTTAGAAACTACATATATGGTCTCCGGTTTTCTTACCTCTACTCTAAAACACCAACGCATCAACAAAAGAAGATGGTATTTTTGTTACGCTTTCAGTTCGTGTCAGCAGGGAGATATAATGTTTTACAATCTTTCTGGTTATAATGGAGTTAGGTTTTTTGAATATGAGTAGCAGTGACTTGGATATACCTTATGGAGTTGTAACAGTTCCTCTTGGTGCTTAGGTGCTTGGGTTAGTCTGTTAACTAAAAAAGTTCAGATTCAGAAACCTGCAATTTCTACTTTTATGCCTCTGTTACTCCAGTCAAAATTTTATGTTTGATGCCCATGGTAGTTGAGCTCTCACCTCACCTCACGCAGCATGCATGATGCCACAATGTCTAGTACGTACTGCCAAGCAACTGGCAAATAATTATAGCTTAGAATAAATAAATCTGATGTAAGATAAGCATGGCATGAGCTTTAATTAAATAGCATAATACACGTTGGTAGTCCATCTCTCTCAAAAAAATACATGTTGGTAGCAGATGATAGATACCAATCCATTGGATCATCAGACATATTAAAGTCTTTTTTTGAGCCCTTATTAGCTACTCACACTATTTGCCCCGCGGTTTCTCTGTCATGGCTACCAAGTGATTGACGGTGGGCTAGAAAAATAAAACCACCAAACTATCAGTAAAAGATGTGAACCAACATCTTTCATTGTTATGCATATCAAACACCAAGGGTTATTTTCACTTAAAGTTTTAGAATGGGTGCATTACAATTCAGTCTGATATCTAATAAGACACTCTGGGCTGATATAATTATGGAACAGAACCAACCATGATAAATAAAAGGTGATGTTGTCTATGCATTACCAAAAATGTATCTTTGTGAACAAATAAATTGGTACCAACAGCAATGCCATCTTACTGTAGAATTAGAATACATGGACATGATCAGCTCAGCTCCCAAACTGCCATTCATCACATCAATTTCCCCTTATGTAACTCCAGTCAAAATTTTATGTTGGTCTACCTAGTAGATGCCCATGGTTTGATTTTATGTTTGTTCCTATCAATACAAATGCTGAGCTATGTTCCATTTTTACTGTTCTTTGTGATAGTTTTTGCAACTTTACTTCCCATCTTAAGGCAAGCCCCATTTTTACTGTTCTTTGTTAGCAGAGCTGCTTGTTTCTAAGAACTTTGATACTATTTGGATCAAAGTTAAATGAGCACATAGATGAAAAAAAAAAGTTCAGATTGTAAAATGTTCATTTTGCTGCTAGTGCCCATTTTGAGTAATTGCTTAGAGGGATGATCCTGTGTGAGCTGGTGGAGTGATTTGTTTTCTACATAAAGCTCTTTAGTCAGACTGGTTTTCGTGAAATACACATGAAGCTTCACCAGCTCCTGTGGGTGTGGGATCCATGTGACATGTGACATTGCATCCATGTCCACCTGGGATAATGATTTTGCAGGTACCCCGAGTGGCCCTTGAGTTTGCCGGAATGTCGATTAACTTCCGTTCCGGCAAATTCGGGTACTCCATATGTCCTATTTTCAGCAAAGGTCATGCTAAAATTTTCCGTGAATTTTAGCATGACTTTGCTAAAAATAGGACATATGGGGTACTTGTGACTAATGCATGGGCCGGGGTATCTTAGTAGTTAATTAAGTAGGATCAAGTGCCCCGGCGTACTTGTGACTAATGCATGGCTTTTAGGGTGCCTCGGTGTCGATAAAAACCGAAATGATGAAAGGTTAGGTTTTTAGGGTGCCTCGGCGTCAAAAAACCCTCAATGATAAAAGCATAGATTTTAGGATGCCTCGGTGTCGACAAACCCTAAATGATGAGACCATGATCTTGTTCCTTGACAATAACCAACTTTTTGACCAAACTTTGTTTCTATTTAGAGAGAAACATGGCCCACAACGATGAGGCCGGGGGTTCGGGCGGCAAGGCATTCTGGGAGCTGTCCCAGGAGATGGAGGAACAACCTCACTTGTATGAGGCCGCCGCCTTCCCCACCGATCCTGAGACCACGGATGGTGCCGCCGAGGATGACCACACTGATGCCACCACTGATGGTGTCGCCGAGGATGCCACCACTGATGATGGCGGCGCACGCACAGATGGCAGCCAACCGAAGAGGCAATGGAAGGACCGGCGCTCGATCGTGCTCCGCACCCTCAAGGAGGAAGTTACTGAAGTGGACTCCAACAGGAATCCAACGGCGCCCGAACGAATAGTCAAGGGGTACTCGCTTCAGCTTGGGTGCATTGTCCGGAGCACCGTCTCGATCAACACCGAGAACCTGAGGCATCCTGACCGAGGGAATTTGCGCAACCTCCTCTTCACAAAGCTGCACGAACGATACAAGTTCCCCGCTGAATTTGAAAACACAAGCCTCAAAGGGAATAAAATGAACAATGCTGCCCTCACGAAGATGAGCAAGGCCCTGTCTACTTGGAAAAGCAATGTGAAGAGAATGATCGAGAAAGGTGAGATTTATCAGAAGATCAAGGAGAAAAATCCTTCGATCACCGAAGATGACTACAACGACTTCAAGATCAATTGCTCGAGCACCGCAAGCCCCCAATCAAGTGAGTGGGGGAAACAAATGCGGGAGCTGAACATAGGGGAACACACACTCGGTCCCGGCGGTTATAGAGTGGCGGAGCCTATATGGGACAAGGAGGAGGCGGACTGTGCCGAGCAAGGCCTACCGCCCCTCTTCGATAAATACGGTGACAAGCAGACCAGGAACTTTGTCAGGGCCCGGTACAAGAAGGACCCGAAAACAAAGGAGCTTACCACGGATCCGAAGACCAGGCAGCTTGAGCTTGTTCTGGTAAGGAATACACGCCCGCGTAATTAGCTCCATATGGCTGCATTCTAATTAATGAAGCAAAATTTCTAAATGGTTCACATTCCTTCCGCAGGCGACTGAAAGCAGTAGCGCGGGGTCGACTAAGAGCAACCCTTGGGACACCACTCTAAATAGGGGGTTGAATGTAATGAAGAACAAGGATAAGCTAAGTAAGCCGACGTCAGCTGGTCGTGTGGCCGGCAAAGGCTTGTCGACAAAATGGGGGTCATACTATACCGCTGGTGTGCGGAAGGAGAAAAAGACCAGCGCGGAAAGCCAGGCGCGAGAGGTTCAAGAACACAAGGCACAGGTGGCGCGGATTCGGGAGATTGTCCAAGCGCAAGTGGAACAACGACTCAGAGCGACGATCACCGCCCTTGTGCCTACCTTGATCTCGGGGTTGAGTGCGTGGATTGCGGGAGGCCAACAGGGGCCGCCCCCAATTCCTAGCTTCACGGCCAGCAACTCGCATAATGCGATGGCGGGGCCATTGGTGCCTCCGGCGGAGGCGACATTGGTGTCTCCGACGCCGGCACGGGAGCTTAATGCACCCGGGTGTATGCCGGCCGGCACCTCTGCAGCATGCGGCACCTCCGTCAACTGCACGCCCGCCGTTGGCGGTGCGTCGACATTAGCCGAGCTCGACGCCATCATCACGATAACTAATTAAGCCTCTCTCGGCCGAGGACTTCATCTCCTTGCCTTTGACTGGGCATCCCTGACGCCCTACATGTTTTCGCAGGGCGCCGCCGACGTTCCGTGCACTCTCCTCCACTTCGTGAACAACGAGTTGGTCGATGTCTCCAAGGGCAAAATCGTTCAACCGGGAAACCCCTTGTTCCACGGTACCCAGATGCCACCCAACTTGTTTAGGGTTCAACTGGTTCGGGTGCTGCCAGGCTGCGACGACTTGTTACCTCCGATTCGACCCGTCGGGGCCGACGATGAAGACGTGATGACCCTCAGCGCCTGCCTGAGCTGGCCCCTGCTTTGGCCGAAGAGCCAGATTCGTTTGGGGGCGGGGGACACCACCCCATAGACAACACCGCCAGTCGTGCCGGCGCCAAGTCGGCCCCATGGTAAGACCGCCGTAACGGTGCCGGACATCCCTATGCCACTGGATCCAAACATGCATATGGCACAGGATCAGAACGACGACGACGACGACGATGATACATTTGGCAACGTCGATCAGTACTTTGCCGATCATGGGTACGATGGCGACTTCATGGGGCCTCCTTCTCAAGAACCAAACCCAACAAAAGACGTGTGCGATCTAGCTGGTACCGTGGAGAAGCCAAGTTGCAACAGGCGCCGTCTGACGTTCAGCTCTCAGGAGACGCCTCCAGCTGCCGACTTCACCGAGCCTCAGATAGGCGAGGTGCGAAATATTATCAGCCCCAACACACTCAAGAAGGCGGTCTGTGAGCAGAACTCGGTCCCATTACAGGAGAAGAAGAAGGCACGCAAAAGAAAGACTAAGAAGGGTGCGAGCCAGCCGGCACCGAGTACGATCCATGCTCAGGACGGGCCACCTTCACCGTAGGATATCTCGAGGAGGGTGCATGTGGCGGGTAGGGCGATGCTACCGACAAATATGCTCAATGCTGCAACCGGTGCTATGCGGAGTCTGCATGACAGTGCTCTTTCTTTGGAGAAGTGGCGTCTCAGGGAGAAGGATGTGGCATACCCAGTTTTCGCGGCCAAGGTGCCAGAGGGCAAGGGCTTTGTGGATAACTCCATCGGGCGTACGATCGTCCTGCGTTTTGATGACATCCATGCTATGTTGAACCTTCATCCGCTACACTACACCTTCGTTCGGCTATTTTCGCTGAGTATGGAGATGCGGATCATTCGCGACAAGACCCCGGACATCGTGATAGTCGACCCCTTCTACATGTGTGCCAAGATCTTGGGCAGCGCTGGGGACCGGCAAGTCGCGAGTTCTTACCTCGAAGATGTCATTCTGGCAAACCAAGATAAGGATAACTTCCTCGTGCCTTACTTTCCCGAGTAAGTCCTCCCCTCAACCGGCCCGTAACATATGAATTCTTACATTTCGATCGTTTTTCTTTTAACATTCCGTGTTTTCTGCAGTGACACACGTTGCACCCTCATCCTCCTAAGCCCCAAATATTCCATGGCCACGTATTTCGACCCGGACCGTCAGTCGAACGTAGAATACACAAATGTCAAGAAGGTTCTTGATGATGTTCTCCCCGGCTACGCCAAATCTGGAGGCACCTTCACCAGGCCTATTCGTAAGTACGGCAAGCACGTGTTCTCCCACAATACGACGTTCTGCTGCGTCAAGTAGCCGCCTGGCGGTCAGAAGGGTGCCTACTACGCCATCCATCACATGCGGGCGATCGTACGGGACCATCATCAACTTCTGCTACCGAGTAAACTCAAAGATTGGGCTGCGAGCGTGTCGGCAATCCAGGACGCGGACCTCCGACAAGAATTCTTTCACATCCAGTCGGAGTTTGCGGAAATCATCCATCAAGATGTCCTTCGTACCTCGGGGCAGTTCTACCTCAGAAATCAACCGTCCAACAGTGACATCGACACAATGCTACAAATGCAGGCTGACAACGACCGTTATTTCATGACTCCCACGATAGACGGCGGCTTCATCCACGCTCCGGTCCCTTGAGTCGAGTCGAAAGCAGTGATGCTGTGTCTAGTTCTGAAACATCGATTGGCTCATGTTGTAATTAAACTTTAATGAACTTGTAGTATGTCTCTTTGGTTTCGAGAGTCGTTCAACTTAGATGTAATCGATGCTATTAATGTCTTGCTTTTCTCTTCCGATCGTTTTGTTGCATAATTATATATTGCTTATGTATTGTCTATGAATTGGTACTAACGTTTCGTTTGGCTAGTGCATAGCGATGCCGACGTATGTCGTGTACAAGGGTAAGGTTCTCGGAGTCTACAATGACTGGGAGGAGTGTCGGAGACAGGTTCACCGATTCAGCGGTAACAGTTACAAAGGGTACACCACTAGGGCCGAGGCCGAATCTAGATACGCCCGCTATCTAGCGGGAGAGGGGAGGGAGCGTTGGAGGAACCGGATGAAGACGAGTTTCATCGTGATGATGCTCATCGTGATGACCGCAGCTCTCTTCTATGTGATGGTAGTTTAGATGATCGATATCGACTTGTAATGTGAAGACAAACTCGCTACTCGCGGTCTTGAGACTTGTAATATAATGTTCTATCTTTGTTCGGTCTTTTAAATTCGGAGACTAATATGATGAATTGTATTCGGAGACTAATATGATGAATTGTATTCAAAGACTAATCTTCTATTGTATTCGATGAATCTGTTGTTGATGTGTGCTGTCTATATTTTGTCAAATTATACATTTTGTAACCTGTGCAAAAAACAGAAAATAAAAAAATAAAAAAACCTAATATTCATACTAATGGCGCATCACATGACAGTGCGCCATTAGTATGACAAAGCATACTAATGGCGCATCACTGGTAAGTGCGCCATTAATATGCCATGGTTACTAATGGCGCATCCAGTGGTGGTGCGCCATTAGTATGCCAAAGCACCTGGATATACATGGCCCCTGGGAGGCATACTAATGGCGCACCCTGGCCTATACTAATGGCGCACCCGCGGTGCGCCATTAGTATACCAGATACTAATGGCGCACCAGGTGGTGTGCCATTAGTAAAAATTACTAATGGCGTGCTGTTAATGGCGCACCACAGATGCGCCATTAATGGCCATACTAGGTGCGCCATTAGTAGGGGTTTTTCTAGTAGTGTTTCTCCGACTTTTCCTTGACACTTTTCACCACAACTCTCCTTGAATTTTTCAAAGTCCTCTTGCGTTATTGACGGATTCTTAGCATGAATCTTGGACCACGGTTCATTCTTCGCAATTGCTTTTTTCACCCAAACTTTCCAGGCGGACAAGTTGTTGGTGAACGTCACCATTGCCTTGTCGTTTATCTTTGTCATGGCGATGTCTTCCCACGGATCTTTATATTATTTTTCATTCTGGACGGGGAACAAGAACCTATTGTGCAACTTCTTTAGTAGCATGTTCTCCATATGTGGTATGAGCCTCAACCTCTCGTCGTTGATGTTGGCGGTTTCCCTGAGGATGCATCCAAGTTCATTGCTCCAACACTTGCACGCTTCCTCCGGCACCGTTGGCTCTAACTTCTTGGGGTGCATCTCCGTGACCACAATTTTGTCCGATGCCAAGCTCGTTTCGTCTTCATGTCCTCTTCTTCTTTGATGCTTTACTGGCTACGACAACATCGTTGCCGGTCTCGGGGATGGTGTCGGTGCCAGTGCTGGTGCCGGTGTCGACGTCAGTGTCGGGGTTGGTACCACAGCCGCCACCATGCAACCCCATCTGGTGTTCATCCAGGTAATCAAAATAGTGATTTGCTGCCTCGATGGGTCTTCGAGGCGAGCTGAACCACCCGCGGCTTCAACGTCGGTAGACATGTTTCCTATTCAACAATTGTAAATAAAAGATATAATGAAGAGAAAAAAGGGGCCTATATTTGATTGGAATGTTGACTCATTCCCCTTCCGACAAATCCCGGGTACTCCATATGTCCTAGTTTCTAGCATAAGTCATGTAGAAAATCACGAAAATGTTTGGCATGACCTTTTCTAAAAAGTGGACATATGGAGCGCCTGAAATTTGCCTGAGCGGAAATGAATCAACATTCCGGCAAAACATAGGCCACTCGGATATTCTTCGACATTCAACCAACATTGGAAAACCAACATATAACATCAATGCCATATATCATTTGCAAAATATATCATTCAAGTAAAAGCATGCTTGTACTTAAATACACAAAAATGACAAAATGACATATGCTATACACAAAAACTTGCTCTCTCTCTCTCCCTCTGCTAAAAATTTGCTAACTTGCTACTGTCCTAATTAGCTACTGCCCTAATTTGCTAACTTGCTAAAAAAATTGCTAACTTTGCTAAATTTGCCCTAAAATTTCCTTAAATTACCCTAAAATTTCCTTAAATTACACTAAAATTTGCTAAATTTCCCCTAAAATTCGCTACTAGTTAGCTAATGTATTTGCTAAATTTGCCCTACCTAATTGAACCCTAATTCGAAAACCTATTTTCATTTCTAAAAAAAGAAAACCTAATAGACAGAGACAGGGGGAGGTGGGGGAAGGGGGTCGGCAGTACTTGAGGAGGAGGAGGAGGCCAGAGGGGAACGAGGAGGAGGAGGAGGCCGAAGTGGACGAGGAGGAGGTCGGAGCGGCACATGGGCGAGGTGGAGATGGGGGGAAAAGGACTTGGTGAAATTTTGAGCCCGCGCGGCGGGGGTTAACTCACAATAGCGGTAGCGCTGGTTTGTAAACAAGCTCTATAGCTAACTTAGCTATAGCGCTTGTTTACAAACCAATGCTACCACTATCTTTTCCAATTTTTCTTTTTTAAATTCTAAAATACTTAGCTATAGCGCTTGTTTACAAACTAGCGCTACCGCTATCTTTTACAATTTTTATTTTTTAAATTCTAAAATACTTAGCTATAGCATTGGTCCACAAACAAGCGTTACTGCTATTTTATTTTTTAATTTTTATTTTCCTTTTACAGTTTTTAGTTTTCTTTTCTTTTATTATTTTCCTTTTCTTTTATTATTTTCCTTTTATTTTCTATTTACTTTTCTTTTTCTTTTGTACTGCTTTCTCCCTTTTGTTTTTGTTTTTTGCTTTTCTCCCAACAACGGCGTCTCCCTCTCCCCCACTGCGCGAATATCACCGGAACCATGCATGTGTGGTAACATATCAGTTGCCGATAACGGTTACTTAAGTGCGTACACAAAATAGATACATACATATAAATGTAGGTTTCTGATCAGCTGCGTCGACGACGTTTCACATTGAGCTTCTTCCCTTTCTTGTTAGTTGCGGAGTACTTGAGCCCCTCCTTGTGAATTTTCTGGAGCCATGGAGTACGACCTTTCTTAGGTAATGTAGTATTGATTCTTCTTTTCATGTATGCTTCATGGTCATCGTCATCTTCCCTCATCAGGTTGCCATATTAGTCATAGTCTTCCTCGTTGGCGACTCGATCCATTCCGACGATGCTCCTTTTGGATCTCCTCACGACAACACGGCTGGGATTGGCCTGGTTGGGTATGAAGAAGCATTGTGTCACGTGCTTAGCGTGTACCCATGGCTCATTTTTGGCGATGATGTAACGTTCACGAAAGTGCTGTTCATGTCGGGTATAGACATGGTGATGAAATACTTGTTTTCTCTTACGACGTCCTTGGCCCATCTGATACGGAACATCGTCGCATCGTGCATTCCAGCATAGTCAACATCCCAGATCTCTTCGACCTTTCCGTAGAATCTTTCAGTTGTGCCGTTGGCATCGGTCACACATTGAATTGTCACCCCGGAGTTCTGGTAATCACTGTCCATGTCTTTGGCCTCCATGTAAAACGTGTACCCATTGATATCGTAGGACTGATAGGTCGCGAGCTTGGGCGCGGGGCCATGTGCTAAGGCGTGTATGAGCAATCCGTCCGAACTGCCCTCTTCCGGGGGATTTTCAAGAACTTGCTGTTTAAACCAGTGCAAGAAAGTGGCGTTGTGCTCTACAGTAACTTCGTCATCCGTCTTGAGCATCCCCTTATCACGGTACTTCTATGCAATGGTTTCTTTGTGCTGTGCCACATAATCATCTACCACATCTAGGTGTTATAGAACTACTAAGTTCGCCTTGTCAAAGTCGTTATGTCGATCCAAGTAGTCCACGTGCAATTCCCACTGGCCGTTTGTTATGACCATCTCCTTCGAGCTTCCCATCGTGCTTCTTGATGGGCAAACCAACAACAGGGTCTCCGACGCTTATATAATTCTCGCAAAAGGAGACGCACTCATGTGTCACATACCCCTGGATGATGCTCCCTTCGAGACGGGACATGTTACAAACGAATCCTTTGATGACCCTAATACGTCTCCAATGTATCTACTTTTCCAAACACTTTTGCCCTTGTTTTGGACTCTAACTTGCATGATTTGAATGGAACTAACCCGGACTGACGCTGTTTTCAGCAGAATTACCATGATGTTATTTATGTGCAGGAGCAAACGTTCTCGGAATGACCTGAAACTTCACGAAGCCACTTTTCAGAAAATAAGAAAAATACCGGCCAAAGATGAAGGCCAGGGGGCCCACCGTCTCTCCACGAGGGTGGGGGCGCGCCTCCTACCTCGTGGGCCCCCTGTTGCCTCTCCGACTCCAACTCCACCTCCATATATTGAGTTTCGGGAAGAAAAAAAATCAGAGAGAAGAATTCATCGCGTTTTATGATACAGTGCCGCCGCCAAGCCCTAAAATCTCTTGGGAGGGCTAATTTGGAGTCCGTTCGAGGCTTCGGAGAGGGGAATCCGTCGCCATCGTCATCATCAACCATCCTCCATCACCCGCCATGCGTGAGTAATTCCATCGTAGACTTGCTGGACGGTGATGGGTTGGATGGGATCTATCATGTAATCAAGTTAGTTTTGTTAGGGTTTGATCCCTAGTGTCCACTATGTTCTGAGATTGATGTTGCTATGACTTTGCTATGCTTAATGCTTGTCACTAGGGCCCGAGTGCCATGATTTCAGATTTGAACCTATTATGTTTTCATCAATATATGAGAGTTCTTGATCCTATCTTGCAATTCTATAGTCACCTATTGTGTGTTATGATCCGTTAACCCCGAAGTGACAATAATCGGGATACTTACCGGTGATGACCGTAGTTTGAGGAGTTCATGTATTCACTATGTGTTAATGCTTTGTTCTGGTACTCTATTAAAAGGACGCCTTAATATTCCTTAGTTTCCGTAAGGACCCCGCTGCCACGGGAGGGTAGGACAAAAGATGTCATGCAAATTCTTTTCCATAAGCACGTATGACTATATTCGGAATACATGCCTACATTATATCAATGAACTAGAGCTAGTTCTGTGTCACCCTAGGTTATGACTGTTACATGATGAACCGCATCCGGCATAATTCTCCATCACTAATCAATTGCCTACGAGTTTTCCATATATTGTTCCTCGCTTATTTACTTTTCCGTTGCTATTGCTATCATCACTACAAAATACCAAAAACATTACTTGTACTACTATTACCTTTTGCTACCGTTATCACCACTACCATATTACTTTGCTACTAAACACTTTGCTACAGATATTAAGTTTCCAGGTGTGGTTGAATTGACAACTCAGCTGCTAATACTTGAGAATATTCTTTGGCTCCCCTTGTGTCGAATCAATAAATTTGGGTTGAATACTCTACCCTCAAAAACTGTTGTGATCCCCTATACTTGTGGGTTATCAAGACTATTTTCTGGCACCATTGCCGGGGAGCATAGCTCTATTCTTTGAGTCACTTGGGATATATATCTGCTTATCATTATGAAGAACTTGAGAGATCCAAAAATCAAGATCTATCCCTCAACTACGAGGGGAGGTAAGGAACTGCCATCTAGCTCTGCACTTGATTCACCTTCTGTTATGAGTAAGTTTGCGACACCTACACCTACTTCTGCTATTCGTTCTGATATGTTGCATGTTATTGATGATGCCACTTCTGCTATGCATGATACTTATGATGAAACTACCTCTATGCCTGATACTACTATGCCACTTAGTGATTTTCTTGATGAACAACTTGCTAGGGATAGAGAGATTGAAAATATTGAATCTGATGATAATGATGAAAGTGATGATGAAGAATCACTTGTTATTCCTAAGGGTTATGTCTTTGATCATGAAGCTTCTTTAGCTATTTTAGCTTTCCAAAATAGAAATGAACTCAAAAGATTATTAGCTAAATGGAGTAAGCAATCTCTAAATGCTAGAATGAAACCTGACCCTGCTTTTGCTACCTCACCTATCTTTGTTACTGATAAGGATTATGAATTCTCTATTGATCCTGATATAATTACTTTGGTTGAATCTGATCCTTTTCATGGTTATGAATCTGAAACTGTTGTGGCACATCTTACTAAATTGAATGATATAGCCACCCTGTTCACTAAAGACGAGAGAACTCGTTACTTTTATATCCTTAAAATATTTCCGTGATATGATAGGGTGGTATCCTCCTCTTAATGATTTAAGTGACTTGACTTGGCGCATGTTCACGCATGTAGTTGAAACAAAATCAACATATCCTTCAGGATATTTATGTTCATGGTGGATTATATCCTACTCATGCTTGCATTCGATGTTGATTAATTTTAATGCATGTTAATGACTGTTGTCGCTCTCTAGCTGGTCGCTTCCCAGTCTTTTGCTAGCCTTCACTTGTACTAAGCGGGAATACTGCTTGTGCATCCAATTCCTTAAACCCCAAAGTTATTCCACATGAGTCCACTATACCTACCTATATACGGTATCTACCTGCCGTTCCAAATAAATGTGTATCTGCCAAACTATAAACCTTCAAATAAATATCCTGTTTTGTATGCTCGAATAGCTCATGTATCAACTAGGGTTGTCTGTATCTTCCATGTTAGGCGGGTTATTCTCAAGAGGAGTGGACTCCGATCCTCACTCACGAGATAAATGGCTGGTCACTGGGATGCCAAGTCCCATGCTTTATGCAAACTAAATCAAAATAATTGCAAACAAAACTCCCCGTGGGACTCTTGTTAGTTGGAGGCACTCGTTGTTTCGAGCAAGCCATGGATTGATGCTTGTTGGTGGAAGGGGGAGTATAAACTTTACCATTCTGTTTGGGAACCGCCTATAATGTGTGTAGCATGGAAGATATCGCCATCTCTTGGTTGTTATGTTGACAATGAAAGTATAGCGCTCAAAATATTATTCACCTCTATTTCAAAACCGAGCTCTGGCACCTCTACAAATCCCTGCTTCCCTCTGCGAAGGGCCTATCTAATTACTTTTATGCCGAGTCATCATCCTCTTATTAAAAAGCACCAGTTGGAGAGCACCGCTGTCATTTGCATTCATTACTGTTAGTTTACATTGAGTATGACTTGACTGGATCTCTTTTACCATGAATTACAATGTCTAGTCAGTCCTTGGTCTTTAAAGGTGCTCTGCATTTATGTTTTGCGGTCTCAGAAAGGGCTAGCGAGATACCATCTTGTTATATCATATTATGATTGTTTTGAGAAAGTGTTGTCATCCGAGATTTATTATTATTGCTCGCTAGTTGATTATGCTATTGATATGAGTAAACTTGAGACCTATGCGTTATTGCAAATATGGTTAGTTATAATCTTTGCTGAAAACTTGAATGCTGGCTTTACATATTTACAACAACAAGAGCAAACAGAGTTTGTAAAAGTTTTTCTTTATCACTTTCAGTTTGTCAACTGAATTGCTTGAGGACAAGCAAAGGTTTAAGCTTGGGGTAGTTGATACGTCTCCAACGTATCTACTTTCCCAAACACTTTTGCCCTTGTTTTGGACTCTAAATTGCATGATTTGAATGGAACTAACCCGGACTAACGCTGTTTTCAGCAGAATTACCATGGTGTTATTTATGTGCAGGAGCAAACGTTCTCGGAATGACCTGAAACTTCACGGAGCCACTTTTCAGAAAATAAGAAAAATACCTGCCAAAGATGAAGGCCAGGGGGCCCACCGTCTCTCCACGAGGGTGGGGGGCGCGCCTGCCCCCCTAGGGCGCGCCCCCTACCTCGTGGCCCCCCTGTTGCCTCTCTGACTCCAACTCCACCTCCATATATTGAGTTTCGTGGAGAAAAAAATCAGAGAGAAGAATTCATCGCGTTTTACGATACGGAGCTGCCGCCAAGCCCTAAAACCTCTCAAGAGGGCTGATCTGGAGTCCGTTCGAGGCTTCAGAGAGGGGAATCTGTCGCCATCGTCATCATCAACCATCCTCCATCACCAGTTTCATGATGCTCACTGCCGTGCGTGAGTAATTCCATCATAGGCTTGCTGGACGGTGATGGGTTGGATGGGATCTATCATGTAATCGAGTTAGTTTTGTTATGGTTTGATCCCTAGTGTCCACTATGTTCTGAGATTGATGTTGCTATGACTTTGCTATGCTTAATGCTTGTCACTAGGGCCCGAGTGCCATGATTTCAGATCTGAACCTATTATGTTTTCATCAATATATGGGAGTTCTTGATCCTATCTTGCAATTCTATAGTCACCTATTATGTGTTATGATCCGTTAACCCCGAAGTGACAATAATCGGGATACTTACCGGTGATGACCGTAGTTTGAGGAGTTCATGTATTCACTATGTGTTAATGCTTTGTTCTGGTACTCTATTAAAAGGAGACCTTAATATCGCTTAGTTTCCATAAGGACCACGCTGCCACGGGAGGGTAGGACAAAAGATGTCATGCAAGTTATTTTCCATAAGCACGTATGACTATATTCGGAATACATGCCTACATTATATCAATGAACTGGAGCTAGTTCTGTGTCACCCTAGGTTATGACTGTTACATGATGAACCACATCCGGCATAGTTCTCCATCACTGATCCATTGCCTACGAGCGTTCCATATATTGTTCTCCGCTTATTTACTTTCCCGTTGCTATTCCTATCATCACTACAAAATACCAAAAACATTACTTTTACTACTGTTACTGTCGGCTTTTGGGTTCCGGCAGACCCTTGAGGTTCGAACACTGGGGTGCACGCAGAGATTTCGCCTCCTACCTACCTGCACCCCCCGCCATGCTAGGATCTAAACTACGGAAAGAACAACGCAAGAGACACAAGGTTTATACTAGTTCGGGCCACCGTTGTGGTGTAATACCCTACTCCAGTGTGTGGTGTGGTGGATTGCCTCTTGGGCTGATGATGATGAACAATACAAGGAAGAACAGCCTCGCGAGGGTCTGTTCTTGGCTGGGGCGATGAACTGCTCGGTGGAGTTCAGTCACCTTTCTCTCTCTCTCTCTCTCTCTCTCTCTGTCTCTCTCTCTCTCTCTCTCTCTCTCTCTCTCTTAACCAACCGACCGAAACACCTCGGCCCCCTTGCTCTGTGGGTGGCTGGTCCTATTTATAGAGGCCCTGGTCCTCTTCCCAAATATCGAGCGGGAAGGGAGCCAACAATGGCGGGCTAATTTGAAGAGGGACAGCAAGTATCAGCTATCCTGACAAAAGTGGTCTTCGTCTGCGCAAAGCTCTGGTGATGACGCCGTCTTGGGCTCCATGGTGACCTCCGTCTCGTAGTCCTCTTGGTCTCGTTGCACCAAAATGGCAACCTTTGCCTGATGCCTCGGTACTCCGCGGCTGCGCTTGCCCCCTTTGCACCAAAGAGGAAAGGAGGATGCTGCGTGGGCTGGCACCCTCCTGGCGCCCTGAGTCGTCATGGCTTGTGTCACGGGCACCTCGCGAGGTACCCCGCCTTGATCTCTCCGCCTCCTCGTGAGCTAGCCTGACGAGGCCGTGCCTGAGGAAGGTCCGCGTCGTCTGCCCCGCGAGGCTCGGCCCCTCGCGAGGGTCTTGGGTTTGTGTTGGTGAAGATGGGCCGTGCTGGGCCCCCCTTTGAGCCACGCCGCAGGCCGCAGGCAGGCAAGTCTGGGGACCCCGGTTCCCAGAACGCCGACAGTAGCCCCCGGGCCCAAGGCGCGCCCGGACTTGGCCGTGCAGGGAGGCGGAAGGGCAAGAGCGAAGCACCGCGGGCCCTATCAGCCTGCGGCCTTGGGCGCCGCGTGGCTGTTGATTGGACGTGGGCGTCTCCACTTCCCAATGGCGCCTCGGCAACTGCATGGATTGGACAAGTCCCTACATGCAAAACGGGTCATGATTACCTGCGATCGTGGAGGTCGGTGGTTGGCCTTTGCCGGCTATAAGTACGGAACGACGCGCGCCCTTCCAGTCCATCCCTTCTTGCTCCTCCTTCTTCCCGATTCTTGCTCCGTCTTGCCGCGATGGCTCCGATCCGTCGGTTCTCGATGGCAGAGAAGGGAAAGGCCCCCCCGAGAGGGACCAGACCCACTCCTGCCAAAGAAACGGCTCGTCCACGTGGCACGGACGAGGGGGCCCTTCAGGTGGTGTCGAGGCCTTGGGGCGAGCTGGCGCAGCCGGGGTTCCCGCTTCCATTATACTCCCATGTCGAGGGCCCCGAAGGAGCTGATGCTGGCCGCCATGGACGGCGCCGCCATCGGCGCCGCCGGGTCATGAAGGTGTGGGTCGTCCCCCCTGGGGTCCACACCGAGGGCTCCTCCCAAGAGTTCGTGCTCCACGTCGCCATACCTCATCAGTCTTGGATCCGCCTTCCTCCCTTCTTCGCCTCCATCATCCCGCAGGGGGAGCCCCTGGAGCTCTGGCTGCAGCACGCCGGCTGCAGCACCCTCGCGACCGAAGCAGAGGTCGCGGTCGTCGCCCCGGGTGAGGTCTACATGACTCGGGGCTGGAGAGAGATCGCCCGGGTTTGCAGGACAAGGGGCGTCTTCGCGATCCACTTGGACTACGACGGTGCTTCGGTGATGCTCTTCAAGGTCTTCGATGCAAACGGGCGCCGGCTGGAGTGCTGCCCCGGGGAAGGTGGCCAGGGCCCTGCTGCGACGAGGACTGGGCTCGCCAACCGCTCCCTTGGTGGCTCCTCAGGCGGTGGAGACGTCGGAGGTTCCAGTGACTCCGGCGAGCCCTTTGCAACTCCGGAGACGAGCGACGACAGCTACGAGCCCCCGAGCCGGCGCCGCTCCTGGAGCAGGGCGGGCTCGTCAGGCCGCCGCTGACTCTGATCTGGATGGGGTTGGCGTCGATGCCTGACGGCCCACTGTTGATGATGGCGTCTTTTGTAAGGATGCGTGTAGTTTGCGTCTCTTCAGGATCTGTTCCATGCGAGGAACCAAAAATGTGCCTCGTGGGGGCTTGTATGGTGCCTGTGATCCTGTTTTGTTAATATAACCCTTGTCATAGAATTGCGCGAGTTGCACATCCCGTCTTAGCTCAGTCCTCCCTTTCGAACCTCATGAGGGCTTGGTGCTCTGTGCCGACAGGTCCCAGTCCCAAGGCGGCTTCAGCCGTCGCTGGTATGCCAGGTCGCGATGCCGTGGTCAAGGCCAGGAGGTGAGCGACCCGGAGTCCGGTAAGAGCCCCTGAGTCGTGATGCTCAGGGGGTCCCCTTTGGCGCCCAAGCAGCCATCGTTTGGTGAGAAAGGAGAGCGGCGTCGCTAACAAGGGATAGCATTAGGTGCGGGGATGGTGCCACGGTAGCCAATGCTTTCGGGTGATGACTTATCTCGAGGATCAGGGGCCGCTCTCTGGTGTGTCGCCGAGTCCGTGCTTCGGCAGGTACACGTCAGCCGCGCTCGGCAAGCCGTAAGGCATGCGAACGTAGCTGTGGGGCAGACCTCCGCAGCGCCCCACTCGCGAAGGCCAGAGGCGCTCCAGGGAGGCGACTTGGTTGAGACCTGGTACGTCGATGCAGACGTGCAGCCCGCCATCCTCGCCTAGATGGGGGGCCACTGCTGGTAGGCGACGGCCGCCTCTCATGACCCTTGACTCCAGTAACTCCTTAATGGCCTTGCTGACGAACTCCTGAGGGTCTGGATCTCCTTGCCTCGCTCCTTCTTGAGGGAAACATGCTTTGAAACACGCCTCCACATGGTGCCCAAGCGGCTCCCTCGTGACCCAAGCTAGGTCGGCGGCCCTCCAGGGGAGAGCCCCCGAGCCCTGCCTAAGGAGGGCGCCGGGCGCGCTTTCCTATGTGATGGAAGGAGGTTCCCCCTGGGCAGGCACGGGCCCAGAGGGGCCTGCCTCCGGAGGGGCCGGGCCGGACGATGTCTTCTTCTTCTTGGGGCCGGCCTTCGGAAGCCTCCTGCTTCCGCGATCCGGGTCTTCCAGTGATGCGGCCTGAAAGGCTCGTTCCAGGGAACACACTGCGTCCTTCTCTTCGCAGGGCACCGTGATGACTCCGCCGCTTCCTGGCATCTTGAGAACGTTGTAACCATGGTGAGTTACGGCCATGAACTTGGCCAGCGCTGGGTACCCAAGGATGGCGTTGTACGGCAGGCGAATGTGAGAGACGTCGAAGTCGATGAGCTCGGTGCGGTAGTTGTCGCGTGCCCCGAAGGTGACAGGGAGGCGGACCTGCCCGATCGGGACCGTGGAGCCGTCGGTGATACCGGAGAAAGGCTTGGTTGGCTGAAGCTGGTTGTAGGGCACTTGGAGGTTGTTGAATGTCTCCACGGACAGGACGTTGAGCCCTGCCCCGCCATCGATGAGGGTCTTGGTGACCACCACGTTGCTGATGATTGGGGAACAAAGCATCGGGAGGACTCCGGCCGTAGCCGCACACTTGAGCTGATCTGCTGAGCTGAACATGATGGCGCACGCCGACCACCTGAGAGGGCGCGTGGCTTCGAGCCTGGGAAGGACTGCGTTCACTTCGCGGGCGAACTGCTTGAAGATGCGTTGAGAGGCTGGGGCTTGAGCCCCGCCCAGGATGCAGGTGATTGCGCGCGGCTCCTGGAAGCCCCCAGCCTCCTCGTCTTGGTGGCGGTCCTGGTTTCTCCTTGGCTGCGGCGGCAGCGGTGGGAGGCCTGCGTTGCCTTGCGGGCGATCCTCGCGAGGCTGATCCCTCCAGCCTCCCTCGCGAGGCGGGTCTTGCCAGCGATCCTCGCGAGGTTGATCGCGCCACCCCTGGCGCGGGCCACGGTCTTCCCAGCGTCCTGTGTTCCTTCCTCCTCCTTGGCTGTAGCCCCGGTCACCGCGGTCAGGGCGACGGCCGATCCTTCCTTCACGCACGGCTCGTAGTTCTTGACATTCATTGGTGTTGTGGGTGTGGAGGTCGTGGTACACACAGTACCGGCTGCTCTTGGAAGGTTCGGGCTGATCTCTGCCCCGCTTGGTGTCTGGCTCTGCCACGAGCACGGCGGCCCCCTTGCGCTTCACATACTTGGCCTTGAGCTTCTTCTCTTCTGGGTCTGCGGCAGGCAGCTCGAGGAGGGAGAGACGCCCTTCCTCAGCCCTGGCGCACTTGTTTGCCAAGTTGAACAGCTCCAAGGAAGTACACAGGTCTTCATGCATCGCCAATGTAACGCCCTCGATGCGGCTATATCTCCCACGTGTCGAAGCACGACTTAGAGGCATAACCGCATTGAAAGCAATGTCGCAAGTGAGGTAATCTTCACACAACCCATGTAATACATATGGGAAAGAGATACATAGTTGGCTTACAATCGCCACTTCACACAATTACATGAATAAAGCATTACATCATCCAGATACAATCAAGGTCCGACTACGGAACCAAAATAAAAGAAGAACCCCAAATGCGACAAAGGTCCCCGATCGACCCCAACTGGGGCTCCACTACTGATCAACTAGAACGAAACAACACAAAGGGCAAGATCTTCAACGAGCTCCTCCTTGAGCTCGGATCCGTCACCTGCTCGGTAACATAGCCACCTGCAAACTGGTTTTGGAAGTATCTGTGAGCCACGGGGACTCGGCAATCTCGCACCCGCGAGATCAAGACTATTTAAGCTTATAGGAAGGATGGAGTAATGAGGTGGAGCTGCAGCAAGCGACTAGCATATATGGTGGCTAACATACGCAAATGAGAGCGAGAAGAGAAGGCAAAGCACGGTCGATAAAAGTATGATCAAGAAGTGATCCTATAGCAACCTACGTCAAGCATAACTCCAACACCGTGTTCACTTCCCGGACTCCGCCGGAAAGAGACCATCACGGTTACACACGCGGTTGATGTGTTTTAATTAAGGTCAACTTCGGGTTTTCTACAACCGGACGTTAACAAATTCCCATCTGCCCATAACCGCGGGCACGGCTTTCGAAAGTTCAAATCCCTGCAGGGGTGTCCCAAGTTAGCCCATGACAAGCTCTCACGGTCAACGAAGGAATAGACCTCCACCCGGGACACTCCGATCAGACTCGGTATCCCGGTACAACAAGACATTTCGACAGGGTAAAACTAAACCAGCAACACCGCCCGAATGTGCCGACAAATCCCGATAGGAGCTGCACATATCTCTTTCTCAGGGCACTCAGATAGGTCAAGCTACGAGTAAAACCAACCCTCAAGTTTCCCCGAGGTGGCCCCGCAGGCTGCCCAGTTCGGACCAACACTCAGAGGAGCACTGGCCCGGGGGGGTTAAATAAGATGACCCTTGAGTCTGCAGAACCCAAGGGAAGGTGGTAGGTTGTTAGTGCAAATGGTAAAACCAATGTTGGGCATTGCTGGAGAAGCTTTACTTAAGGCGAACTGTCAAGGGGTTCCCATTATAGCCCAACCGTGTAAGGAACGCAAAATCCGGGAACATAACACCGATATGACGGAAACTAGGGCGGCAAGAGTGGAACAAAACACCAGGCATAAGGCCGAGCCTTCCACCCTTTACCAAGTATATAGATGCATTAATTAAATAAGATATATTGTGATATCCCAACAAGTAAACATGTTCCAACAAGGAACAACATCTCCATGTTCCAACAAGGAACAAACTTCAATCTTCACCTGCAACTAACAACGCTATAAGAGGGGCTGAGCAAAGCGGTAACATAGCCAATCAACGGTTTGCTAGGACATGGTGGGTTAGAGGTTTGACATGGCAATTTGGGAGGCTGACAAGCAAATGGTAGGCATCGTAGCATTGGCATGGCAAAAGAGCGAGCAAACTAGCATAGCAAAGATAGTAGTGATTTCGAGGGTATGATCATCTTGCCTGAAATCCCGCAAGGAAGAAGAACGAATCCAAGAAGAAGACAAACGGTCGTAGACGAACGAATCCTCACAACTCCGGAACGAAACCGAAGCTAACGAGAGAAGCAAACTGGAAAGAAACAAACAACATGGTAAACAAACATCACATAAACATGGCATGATGCGCAAACAAGTATGATGCATGTCCGGTTTAATGAGGCATGGCATGGCAAAGTGCAACAAACAATACTACAAGTTAAGTGGAGCTCAATATGCAACGAGGTGCATGTTGACGGAACACCACATCAATTATTTAGTTATCTCTCGTTTAAGCTACCCAACAATATTAACTGTTGTTAAACATGGCAAGAGGTGAAGCATAATATAAACTATACCATCTAAACAATTTAAATGGGGCCGAATATAAAAACAACAAATCCGGTAAATCCCCATATGCATTTAGCAATTTAATGCAACAACAAGTTTAAACATTTTAAATGTTGTCATCATGATGCGGATGACATATGCAAGTTTTATGCAATTATTATGAAAATGTTTACATGAGCATGTTATGAAGCATTTGTCGCCATGGCGGAAGGAAAAAGGTGCCACGGCGGTGAACAAAAAGGGTGCCACGGCAACATATCCGAAAATGATGCCACGGCAACATATCGGTTCCGGTAGCTCACAGAGATACCGGTGCAAAAGGAGGCGTGACGTGAGCGAGTCATGCAAGATGGTGGGGTGATCCCGACTTCCGGGTTCCCACGGGACGGTGGCACAGCAAAAGAGGGGCATCGCAAGGACGATTTGATCACGGAGCAAACGATGCATCTCATTCAACACATGCATTAAGTCACGGGCGTCGTCCTCGGCGTTATACCTTCGAAGCGTGCGTTTTCGGGGCGGATCGAGTTCGGTACGATGTAGAGGAAGTAGACGTTCTCGGGTCGTCGTGGGAAGTAGAGGAAGTAGTCGTTCAAGCGTCCGATGGTAATAGTACTCGGTCGTTTCGAAGAGGTACTTGGGGTCATTCGAACTTGCCGATCTCGTCATCTCGAAGGGGTACTTGACGTTCTTAGCGATTCCGAAGACGAGGTAGAGGTACACTTGTTGTAGGGGTACTTGTCGGGTCCACGGCGACGGTAGAGGTACAAATGTTCTCGCGGTACTTGTCGGTCCAGTCTTGGTGTAGATGTACATCGCAAACGTAGTGGTACTCGCGGACTTCGGCGCCGGTAGTCGTACACGGTTCGTAGGGGTACTTGGCGTTCTTGGTGATTCCGAAGAAGGCGGTAGATGTACTCGGCGAATCCACAAGGCGTGCACGGGTCGAAGTGGAACTCTTGACAAAATCCACGGGACTGACTTGGCATGCAACAAGCACGGCGCGAAGGGCATGAAGGGCGGCGCTGGTTCTCTGCTCCAACGAAGCAGAACGACGGGCGAGCGGGCGGCCGACCTGGTGTCTTAGAGCAGCGTGGAAAGGCGGTGGTGAGCGACCGGATCGGAGGCAGAGGAGGTCACGGGAAGCTAGTCCGGCGGGATCCGGGCGAAGGAGGGCCGACCTGGGCGCAGGTCGCCGGATCGGGAGGCGATGGGCCTCGGCAGACCCGAGCAGAGCCAGGAGGAGGAGGTCGCGGGCGACGAGAGGGTGCAGTAGTTGCTGTTGCTGTCAGTGGCGACGAACTTGGAGGCGGGGCGGCGTGCAGAGCTGCGTGAAGGAGAGGCGGGGCCATGGTAGGCCTCGTTGGCGGCGGAGCTAGGCTTCACCGGAGCAGGGGGGCCTCGGGCGTCATGGGGCGGCGCTTGGAGCTCGGGGCAGAGGAGGTGGAGAGGCGCGGGACGAGGACGAGGCAGGAGGTCGCGCGAGGTGGAGGAGGAAGGGCGAGGCCGCGGCGCTGAGGAGGTGGTGGTGCTCGCGGGCGGACGAAGCAGGGAGGCGCGATGGAGGTCGTCGACGCGGAGAAGTAGCAGGCGAGGCGCGGCCATGGACGACGGCGAGGAGGGAGACGTGGGCACGCGGCGCTCCTCTCTCTCTCTGTGACGGCGCAACAAGGGAGGAGGGGATCGAGCGCTGGGCTCTCCCTGGCGATGTGCGTGTGCGTGCGAGAAGGAGGAGGAGGGATCGAGCGAAGGCGGCGGCCAGAGGGAGAGATGGGGATCGGGCTAGGGTTAACAGTGGTGGGGGCGGCTGGGCCTTGGGCCGGCTGCACGAATGGGCCGGCCTAGATGGTCAGACCCAAGAGGCCGGCTGGGCTGGCTCTCTTCTCTCTCTCACTCTAAAGAAAAGAAACAGGGATAAGAAAGAAAAGAAAGGGAGGTTAGGGGAAGAAGTTGGACACGCGAGTAATTTTCCCGGACTCACAAAAATGTGCTCGTTCCAGGAAAAATAGAAAGAGGCATAATTGAAAGATTTAAATTCAAACTCATTTGAATTTCAAATGGGTTTGAACTAGGACTTGATGAAAGGAAGGTCCAAAAATGTTCGGATTTTTGGTGGAGCTCCGGAAAATGATGAAAGAATAAATGGCAAAGTTGGAGATCAAGAATTAAGACAACAAAGGCATTGGGATTTTGCAAGTGTGTTATGGTGAATTCCGAAACAATGGAATATTTTATAATATAGCTCCCTAAATATCGGGAGGGTATGTTATAAAGAGAAGTCACCATGTGAGTTCCCTCGGTTTAAATGGACCAAAAATCCATACAATTTATTTAGTTGAGTTTTTAAAAATTAAATGGCATGATGGCATGATGACATGATGCAAAGCAAAAAAAAAAGAGCAAGCACAAATGAAACAGACGGTGATCACGAAAATATGGAAGTCTTCTAGAGCGTCGGTCTCGGGGCGTTACAACACTCCACCACTATGAGAGGATCTCGTCCCGAGATCTGGGATGGCACCGGAGAGAAACGGAAGAGGAAGAGAAGAGGTAAAACTAAGTTGCTTCTTCGACCAATGAGTGAAACCAAAGAACCTTGAGAGGTTGAAAAGTTGAAAGAAAGAACACAACGGAGAAGAACGAGATTGCAAACAATCCGTTAGAAAAAAAGGAACAAGGAACATTACGAGAACTCGAAGGTTGCAAAGACATGAATCAAGAGTTTAATGGACAAGATAGAATTCGAAACCACTCCGGTTAAAACAAGATGAGAGGGGAAGAATTCGGGCAGTACTCCGGTTGAACATGGAAGGAATAGAACATGAACTTGAGAAGATGGGATGTTACTTGATGAAATCAACAACACACTGCCTCCGAAACTATTGAAAGAATGGCACAATGGGTAAGAAGGATTTCAGACAGCTCTCCAGTTGAGGAAGGAGGGAAAACTTGATAAGATTAGAGAACTCGAATGAAAACACGACACTCCGGTTAAATGGATAAGCAAGAAAAGAACACGATCCTCACGAATCGAGATGGTGAGTGAAAAGAGCAACGTCACAATGCCTCCGGAAGAAAGAATAGAAGATAGGTCATTGGAATAACAGAATGGAGGGGGAAATGGCAACTTCTGCCACAATTGAGCTTGGAAAGCACTCTTCCAAGAAGGTTACAACGGGGTTGTTGGGAAAAACCAACAACGAAACGAATAATCTTGTAGTGGGCTTATGGAAAACATCTCAAAATTATGAGGTGACAACCGGCCACTAACGGAAACAATTGCTAGCTTTAGATCGACGAAGAGATGAACACTTCTTCCACCAAGATGATAAAGAGATAACTTGGATCATTGGCAAGCACCACAAATAGCAACATTCCAATGGAAGGCTTTTAGGTGAAATATGACACAAGATAACTCCAACAACGAGGTTGATGGATTTAAAAATAACTCATTCTTAACAACATGTGAATCATGGAACATGAACTCAAATTATCAAGAATGACATAATACCACCTCCAAAATATGGTAGAAAGAATTGCACTCCGGATTACCATATGAAGAAAGCTTGAGCTCCTTAGGAAAGAATCTCGATGAAAACTTCGAGAAGAAATATAAATCCTTG
This sequence comes from Triticum aestivum, assembly GCF_018294505.1. NCBI lineage: Eukaryota > Viridiplantae > Streptophyta > Magnoliopsida > Poales > Poaceae > Triticum > Triticum aestivum. Next base: position 640,162,076 of record NC_057812.1, read on the forward strand.
TGAATCGTCATGTAGAACCTCCATGAAGAACTCCGGTAAACAAAAGGAATGAAAAGAAAAAGAAATTGAAAACACAAGGTGAATCCTTGCAATGATTTAGATGGATCTCCGTGATAATTAGAGCTTGGAACTCCGGGAAAAAGAGAAGATGAAACAAATGAAACCGAGAATTTTAAGGGCCTCCGGAATAAAGAATTAATCACTTGGATAAACAAGAATAAGAATTATGTTATGCTTATCCTTCACCAATTAAATTGACGACAATCAACGGATTTGGCATACTACTTATTCTCGTAGAAAGGATTAAAAGAGATATAGCGTAAACTTGAGAAGGTCTTCAACGAACCACCGGTAGGATTGGAACAACAAATGAATTGATATGATGAACAAGGAAGAGAGATCTTGAAAGAACCACCGTAAGAATTGAAAATGATCGAAGTAGGGGTGCATCACCGGTAAGAATTAGCAAATGAACGAAGATGCTTGAGACAAACTAGATACATGAGAACAAAGAGATCAAGAACTGATTAGAGGATATTCGATAGATGCACCGGCAAGATAGGAGAATGATAACTGATGGCTGAGAATGAATAAACCTGAATTGATGGACTCCGGATGACAAACTAAGAAGACTCTTGAATATCTCATGATGGGTGAAAAAGATTCTCACAATTGAAAACAATTATGAGAGGATGGCAACAAGCTAGCACCATGAATCTTGAAGAGAATAGAGCAAGATTAAAGAGAAACTCTTCTTCGGTCTTCAAATGATGAGAATGACAACGAGAAACACCACCAAGAATTATTGAGGCACACCGGAAGAATCAAAAGCGAAGAGGTTGAGCCAACTATGAAAAGAATTTGAAAGATCTTGGAGAAAAGCATTTGACTAATGATAACTCATTCTTACGTCAAACTTGGAGAAGAATTTAGGATAGCTCTGGGAAAATAGAAGAGTCAGGTAAGATCCTGGGAAAAGACCTGTGGGTTAGGGCCCACTCAAAAGAACACCGTTGAAAAGATTTAAAAGAGATGTTGCATCGGTTGAATTAAATGACTTGAATGAGATACCAATCTCAAAAGAGCTTGAACGAATGCAGAGTGGAAACACGAATCTTCGAGATATCTTGAGCACTCCGGAATAACAAATAGCGAGAAGTAGAATGATAATGAGGTGCACCGGTATGAGAAGACATTGAAACGAGGAAAGGATATGATCAACACCGAAAGCTTGAATTAAATCCACCGGAGAAGAAAAGAACGAGGAATGACGAACTTGAAGCTCCATTAGAATCTTCATGAGAATCACCGGATAAGAACATTGACGGAAAAGAATGGAGAAACTTCCCATCAATAAAATGGATACTTGAAGAAGAAATCTTAGACCTTGAAGAAAAACAAAAGGGAGGGAGGGTGGGAAAAACAAAGGCAACTTGGAGACGGATGAAACAACACCGTTGAGAAGAAGTGATAAATGATCTTGCAAATGTTGACGTGAACGGATCCACTTGAGGAGAGACACACCGGTTAAAAAAAGGATTGACAAGACAGACTCGATGATCAAGAAGGATTAGTATTCACATAGGAATATGAGAACACCATTTGGAAAAGGTATGGAATCAACATTTGACTTCGAAGCAACTCGAATACCACAACTCAAAACAAAACAAAGGATTGGCTTGCAAAATAAGCCAGAACAAACATATGATAGAGATTTCGTCCGAAGTTTTCGTGGTGGGGCCTACACGGGCTCGATCGTACAGCACCATCATGTACAAGGCAGTGCACATGACATACGAAGCGTCCCCGAGTCGGCATAGCCAAGGACTCTTTAAGACACAACGAGACCACTGTAAAACCAACCGTGAATAGGCGGACCACTAGACGTCGAACCCCAATTTGATATCATACATCCGTCAGAAAGATATCCTAAGAGCTACTTGAATTCCCACCTATGAAACTCCCGAAATTTTCCGGTTATGCAATCAGGTGTTGGGGATACAGGGGAAGCATAATATCTCACCCAAAACTAACAAATCCTACATCCAGCTGTATCCATCCTTCAACACATAACCAAGAAACCTTCGGAAATCGTCTACCTCAACCTTCGAAAAGCATCCGTTATACGAGTCATGGCAATACTCCCGTACTCACCTCAGTACTGGGTTATCGGGGTTATCTCACCAACAACTGCATAAAAGAGATTTTCGATGTCGGCGTACTAAACTCAGGTATTCCAGAATTGCAACGATAAAATTATGATGACAACACCTCAGAGCTCAACTCCCCGGGACACTTCCACTAATCCACTGACAGGAGGCACCAAGACAATGTTCTCATCATAAAACCATCGGAACGATTCCAAGATACCCGCGTGATCCTAAAAAAAATTTAGTGAAATTTGAGAAGAGAAGAGTCAAAACTCTACGTCAGGATGCCTTACCAGAGCGATGAAGAGACTGGGGAGTAAAAAGAATTCCTAACTCTCCGATATATATAATCCTAAATGACTCAAAACATTTTTCTAGACACAACTCGACCGCTAAAAACGATCAAGCAATGGGGCTCCTAAGGTCGGGGAAGGCTCTGTTACCAACTTGTAACGCCCTCGATTCCCACGTGTCGAAGCACGACTTAGAGGCATAACCGCATTGAAAGCAATGTCGCAAGTGAGGTAATCTTCACACAACCTGTAACACCCGGATAATCATGCTACAGTAATCCCACGCTAATCATGCCACGTCACCTCGGTTACTGTTGCTAATCTATCGTTAGGTCAAAACCGGACCAAAATTCAAATTCAAAGTTTGGTAAATAATAACAGTTTTCAAAAATTAAAACAAAAATGTTCGGTGATTGCCGAATAATGCATAGGTAATTATGGTAGAGAAACCACACTTTCATAAAAGTGTAAAATACTCTAGAATGTTTTAAACAGTAGCAAAACCAATTAGTTGAGAGCCTATTACGTTAAATAAAATATTAAACTCTTTTATTTAGTTGCCCAAACTTATGTGGTAAGTAGCCTATTTATTAACACTAAAGTAGGGACTACTTTTATAGTTTATAAAACTAAAGTAAAGAGGAACTTAAGATTAAAACAGAATAGAAAATAAAGGAAATGGAAAATACAAAAAAAAAACAGAAAACAAAACCAAAAAAAAAAAAGAGAAAGCAACCCCCGGCCCAACTGGGCCACGGCCCAGCAGGCCATCGGGCCCCCAGGCCGGCCCAGTCGTCCCCAGCATAACCCCCTCCCCACTTCCCCAAACCCTAGCCACTACCGCACACAGCCCCCACTCCCCCTCTCGGTCCACTCCCCTCCCCTCGATTCCCCACGCCTCTCCCCCCTCTCCCCCGATGGGATCTGGATCGGGGCAGTTGCCCCGGCCCCGTCGAACGCCGCCTCGCCGGCCCCTGCCCTCGTCCTCCCGCCCTGTCCCCGCTCCCTCGATAGCTCCCCTGTCGCGCCGACCGCGCCCTCGACGCCCTACGCCGCCTGGAACGCCGCTTCGCCGCCCGCCTCCTCATCTCCTCCCCGCCACCCGACGTGCTCGACGCCGGCGCTGCCTCGCCACGCGCCGTTGTCGGACCCCGCCGGAACGCCTCCTCGACTCCACCGCTCCCCGCCGTCGCGTTCGCCCTGCATCGGGCCTCCCCTGCAACGCGGGTGAGGGACCCCACCGACGATCCCCATCTCAATCCTTTCGCCGTAGTCGCCGTTCGCGTCCTCCCGTTGCTGCGTCCGGTGCCCTGCTCCGTGCACGACCAGGCTGCGCCCGCGCCGGCCTCCGCCCCGCGCCTGCCGTGCTGCCCTGGCTCCGCTCGCCCGCGCAACCCTCCCTCTGCCTTGCCGTTGCTGCTACGGCCGGCGCCCGACGGCGCGCCGCGCCACGCGCGCCCCGCGAGTCGTGGTTGCCCCTGTGCCACAACCTCCCCGCGCTCCGGCGGTGGCCACGGCCACCGACGCCAGGCCACGCGCCCGCCCCTTCGCCCGTTGCCCCGCGGCGCCCTATCGGGCTGGCGCTCGTCGCCCGTACCGCCCGGCGCCCAGCGCCCGTTAGGCCATTCGGGCCACTGACAAACGGGGCCCACGCCCCCGGAACAAAAAAAAGAAGATTAAAAATAAATAATAATAATAATAATAATAATAATTAATTAAGGAATTAATTAAGTTAATTAATTATAATTAGATTAACCTAATCACTAATTAACCTAATTAATAGTTAGTTAATTAAAACAGTGTATGACAGGTGGGTCCCACTGGACCCACACGTCAGTTTGACCAGTCAACACCTCTGTTGACTGCTGACGTCATGATGACATCAGCATATACTATTCTGGATAATGTTAGGGTTAAATAATTAAATAAATTCTAAAAATGATTAAATTTTTAAAAATTAATATAAAATAAACCGTAGCTCAGATGGGAAAACTTTGTACATGAAAGTTGCTCAGAACGACGAGACGATTCTGGATACGCAGTCCATTCGTCCACCACACACCCCTAACCTATCGGACCCGCAACTTTCCCCCTCCGGCTCCTCTGCCCGAAAACACGAAACACCGGGAATACTTTCCCGGATGGTTCCCCCTTGACCAGTACCACCTTATACCACGTTAGGGCACGCCTAGCTTCGCTTCTTGACATGTCATGCCTCGATATGCATCTGTTTACTTGGTATTCATTGTTTCTTCCCCCTCTTCTCTCCGGTAGACTACGAGACCGACGCTGCTGCTGCCCAGTTCGACTACGGAGTTGACGACCCCTCTCTCTTGCCAGAGCAACCAGGCAAGCCCCCCCTTTGATCACCAGATATCGCCTATTCTCCTCTATACTGCTTGCATTAGAGTAGTGTAGCATGTTACTGCTTTCGTTAATCCTATTCTGATGCATAGCCTGACATTGTTGCTACATCTGTTGATACCTTACCTGCAATCCTAAATGCTTAGTATAGGATGCTAGTTATCATTGTTGGCCCTACCTTCGTGTCAGTCTGCCTTGCTATAATATTGGGCCGTGATCACTCGGGAGGTGATCACGGGTATATACTATACATACATACATACTATACAGATGGTGACTAAAGTCGGGTCAGCTCGAAGAGTACCCGCGAGTGATTCACGGATTGGGGGCTGAAAGGACCTTTGTCCCGACGGCCCTCTGTGTGGATCTTTGTGGCGGAGCGACAGGGCAGGTTGAGACCGCCTAGGAGAGAGGTGGGCCTGGCCCTGTTCGGCGTTCGCGGACACTTAACACGCTTAACGAGATCTTGGTATTTGATCTGAGTCTGGCTACGAGCCTATACGCACTAACCATCTACGTGGGAGTAGTTATGGGTATCCCGACGTCGTGGTATCAGCCGAAGCACTTCAGACGTCAGCGACGGAGCGGCGCGCGCCGGATTGGAACGTAAGCCTGCTCTTGTATTAAGGGGGCTAGTTCTGCTTCCGGCCGCCCACGCAACGTGCAGGTGTGCTATGGGCGATGGGCCCAGACCCCTGTGCGCTTAGGTTTAGACCGGCGTGTTGACCTCTCTGTTTTGCCTAGGTGGGGCTGCGACGTGTTGATCTTCCGAGGCCGGGCATGACCCAGGAAAGTGTGTCCGGCCAAATGGGATCGAGCGTGTTGGGCTATGTGGTGCACCCCTGCAGGGAAGTTAATCTATTCGAATAGCCGTGATCTTCGGTAACAGGACGACTTGGAGTTGTACCTTGACCTTATGACAACTAGAACCGGATACTTAATAAAACACACCCTTCCAAGTGCCAGATACAACCGGTGGTCGCTCTACCTCAGGGATATGAGGAGGGGATCGCCGGGTAGGATTATGCTATGAGATGTTACTTGGAGATGCTACTTGGAGGACTTCAATCTACTCTCTTATACTTGATGCAAGACGAAGGTGACCAGAAGCGTAGTCTTCGACAGGATTAGTTATCCCCCTCTTATTCTGGCATTCTGCAGTTCAGTCCACTGATATGGCCTCCTTACACATATACCCATGCATATGTAGTGTAGTTCCTTGCTTGCGAGTACTTTGGATGAGTACTCACGGTTGCTTTCTTCCCCCTTTTTTTCCCCTTTCCTTCTTCCTGGTTGTCGCAACCAGATGCTGGAGCCCAGGAGCCAGACGCCACCGTCGACGACGACCCCTACTACACCGGAGGTGCCTACTACTACGTGCTGCCCGCTGACGACGACCTGGAGTAGTTAGGAGGATCCCAGGCAGGAGGCCTGCGCCTCTTTCGATCTGTATCCCAGTTTGTGCTAGCCTTCCTAAGGCAAACTTGTTTAACTTATGTCTGTACTCAGATATTGTTGCTTCCGCTGACTCGTCTATGATCGAGCACTTGTATTCGAGCCCTCGAGGCCCCTGGCTTGTATTATGATGCTTGTATGACTTATTTTATTTGTAGAGTTGTGTTGTGATATCTTCCCGTGGGATTCTGAACTCTCTTCTATTCGGGTTAAACGATTTTGCTAATAACAAAACTAACTTTAGGTTCTCGCAAGTACTTTCTCCCGGAGAGCCCCTCACTTCAGATGATCGTCTGCTAATCAGAAGAATTCGGAGATACTCTTTGATATTCTCTCGAGACTTTGTGCCCATCACTTTTGCTATTCCTGGCCACCGATAAATCCGTATGGATAACTACTTACACTTGCCATTCATACGATCATCCCCAAGTGATCTTGTTATTACAAGATACCCCGAAGTTTTCTCTATTGATCCGAGAATATTTTGTGCGTACTGCCTAGCAGTTCCTTACTACATGAATACCCCCTCAAATAAATACTCGCACTTGTCGAGTATCCGCTCATCCCCTGTTGTTCATGTGCTACACAAAATTCTTCAAAATACTATTCGATCTTCCGAGAATCCTCTGGAGCCTTTGGCTCTTGAAATTCTTGCTTGCTTGCATTATGGTTAATCCCATAAGTCTCGTAATCATATTGACATTCCTTGTCATTATCATTTTGAGTCTGTTGACTCAATATGTTTGCGAATACCCGCAATCATTATTGATCCTTATAAATTACCTTTCCGGCTGAGCTGCCATTCTTTTAACTGGAATTGGTTCTCGACCAATCCAAGTGTCGTTGATTGTACCCTAAGGCTATTCAACTTATCCATCCCTAATCAGAGCATTGCTTCTGACCCCTTGATTTGGGAATCGTAATTCATTTGCATTTGACAATTGAGTTAGTCAGTTGTTTCTATAATTTGCTTCCTCTAGTTGAATACCGATGCTCACGTTAGATCCCTTGTGGACCACCAGATCCTATGTTGGATTTTATCTGACAATGCCCTTCATATTCGATAAACTTGTGAGCCCTTTTCTCGGATACATAATGCCTTTGGTAAATTGTATCGTCTGCTTCCTCAACCATGCTCTGCCTTCAAGCTTGAGTTAATTACTTCTAAAAGATTCTGGTATAGGATTCTAAGATGCCCCGATGGGTTGAACCTATGCCTTCTCTAAACCGTGTGAACCCGAAAGTTTTCACGAGTCATACTCTTCTGGTGCTTCACCAGATAAAATTTCAACACTGCAACTTCATCGAACGTGAGAAGTGAATGAAAGGTTATGCATTGGAGAAGTGGGAGTCGACCTTGAACTTGTGTTCATGCCCATGTACACGATGTAGATCTTATCATTAAAGCTTCTTTTAAATAAATTTTTCCTTTGGTATAAGTTCATCTTATATCTAGGATCTGGCCTTTTGCAACCGTGGTTCCGACCATGATTGTTCTTCTTTGATCTCATTTCTCGGACAAGTTAAAACAATTGTCTCCTATGGATCAATACACCAGTCCAACCCTTACTTTGATCTTGTGTCGAGTATTACCCCCCTGGTATCTCGAGATTATCATGGAACTGCATAACTTCTTATGAGTTCTTCATCAAGTGCTACCTTCCCACTGATTCCAATTTTTCGCGGGCTCTGAGTTATTGAACACTCAAGGACACCGATAACTGAACCGAGTCCGCTCTACGGTTCAACAACTCTTCAGTAAGCTTCTATAAGTACGAGTTTGTACCCGACCACGCCATTCCTAGCCTGTTTGGCTATATCTTTGTCGTGATGATTTTAACTATGCTACCCGGTCCTTCTTCTCGGAGCACAATTTTCGACGATGAACTAACCTTACGTCGATCCTCATCGTCATATCATTTCGCCTTGAACGACAAGCTTGGTTTCGAGTTTGTGTCGTACCCTTGGTTCCAATAACCTTTCACTTCATCATTACTTAGACTTGATGTCGTCGCTGATCGATTACATCTTCATGAACTCTCGCGACAAATGTGTCGTGATCCTCATCAACCTTATGAGTTCTTCCTGGATATCAATTGAATTCATGATGAGAAATACCATCCTTGCCCCCGATGAATTGTATTATCATCGGCCACTTTATTGCCTTCCCTCCAACACAAACTTATTCGTGTTTTGAGTTATACCTTGAGGTCCTTGCTATACAGCATTTGTTCTTCTTTACCTTGGAATGTTACCACCTTTTATGTCAAGAATGTCGTGGTAATTTTACCACCTCTTAAGAATTCTTGATATAGTAATATCTCTCGCCTTTTGCGTTCATTTCTTGGTCTCCGTATTGTTTCTAACCGGAATACCGACTAATGGTCTGTGTTGTGCAAATTCTAAACTTCTAGCAACCCTATTGCTTGAAGTTATTGGTCTACAGTTTCATTCTAAGTCTATGGGTTATTGAATCATCATTCAAACATTGATCATGCTACCTAGTCCAGATTCCTGGTTGCACCCTTCTATCATTGTTCAGTTGTGTATGTTTCCCTCGAGCATACATCATTATGACATTTGATCCGACAAATGATATTTCCTTGTTCACATAATTGTGGAAATCAATCCTTTGGAAATCGCGATGATTTGTTGCTGAGCCTATCAGCCACCTCCTCATCCTCTCCTTGGTTTACTGATGAACTCTTGTTTCGGAACTCGCTTCCATAGTTCATTTCCCGAGAATCTTACAATGTCATCTCGTCAAATTGTGCCGCACCTTTTCTTCTCAGGCATCCTAAGTCTGAGGTATCGTGACACCAATCAGATCTGAATCTCGGTCAGATATGATGGTTGGAACTTATTTCCAAGAGTTATAATGTTGGTCTTTATATATGACCCGGTAAGGTTATGTCAGGCCTAGCACACCTGGCCGGAGGACCTATTGTTATAGTTCACTTTTAGCAATGTTATCCACTCTACCATGAGGAAACTGTAAGACTTATTCTACAAGTTATTCCTAATGGATCCTTTTTGTTTCCAAATTCTGATTTTCACCTGTTGACCATGTCAGCGCTATCTCGAAGCATGTCCATGGTACTCCGATTTTCAATAAGAGCATTGAAAGCGCAGTGCTAAGTTTTCTTTAACCATTATCCAAACACCGCTGTATGGGTACAGTCATGAAATTTCTCTCCCCTTACTTAAAGGGTTTTCTACGTGATATCCTGCCACGGATATCATGCTCTGTTTGTCCTTGGGAAGGATATACCCCTGAAATATGTGTTTAAACACATTTTCCTTTCCATTCTTCTGTTAAACCTGATAATCATATTTTCCTTTCCATTGTTCTGTTTAACCTTCTTGAGGTTTATATGATCTAAGCAGTAATACGTCACTGCTTTTATAAGCACCTCAGCGTACGACTCTGTCAGTAAGACCCTATTGCTTTTGTTGATAGCATTCCGGTAACCACCGATGGATGAGAACTTTGCCTATTGGTCCGCCTCGTTCAACGAGCAGGAAAATGGTTCTCTTCGTCCCTCGCCCTTGGTACCGATGTTGTTGCCGACGTAACTGATAGGCTGATCCTCTGACATGCCTTGCTATCATGACCATGCAAGATGTCAACGCCCATCCCTATTTTAACCCACCTGGTGGGCCCAAAACCCACAGTTCCACATGATCGAAACATGACTCTCCTGTACACCCTGTTGCCAAAGTTAATCCTCGCGCGTGGCCTCGTATGTAATTCACGAGCCACCTTCCGATGAGATCGTCAATACTGGTATTAGACACAACACTTATTTCCATTACTCTGAACCCCTTCACGCCCTGTTTCAGGCATCGAATGATTGCCTGCCCGATCGAAACTTCTCATGGTACCTTCCTACTTTACTCTCGATAATTTCTTAAGTATCTATTCGAGAGTTACTTTCCACCACATTCCCTGAGTTATCTCCCAGATAGCTGACCTTTAAGGTCCGTTCTTCAGAAGTTACCCCTTATCATTATCGTAAGTACGATGGAGTTCCTGAAGAAAGGACGACAACCTCATCATGATGCATTGATGCATAGGAATGAAGATATCAACGAAAGGGATTAACTTCTTCGAGAAGATTCGTTAGAATTTCATAACCAACCCTTTCCCCCTTACTCTACCTCCTAAATCTCGGGACGAGATTTCTTGTAGTGGAGGAGATTTGTAACACCCGGATAGTCATGCTACAGTAATCCCACGCTAATCATGCCACGTCACCTCGGTTACTGTTGCTAATCTATCGTTAGGTCAAAACCGGACCAAAATTCAAATTCAAAGTTTGGTAAATAATAACAGTTTTCAAAAATTAAAACAAAAATGTTCGGTGATTGCCGAATAATGCATAGGTAATTATGGTAGAGAAACCACACTTTCATAAAAGTGTAAAATACTCTAGAATGTTTTAAACAGTAGCAAAACCAATTAGTTGAGAGCCTATTACGTTAAATAAAATATTAAACTCTTTTATTTAGTTGCCCAAACTTATGTGGTAAGTAGCCTATTTATTAACACTAAAGTAGGGACTACTTTTATAGTTTATAAAACTAAAGTAAAGAGGAACTTAAGATTAAAACAGAATAGAAAATAAAGGAAATGGAAAATACAAAAAAAACAGAAAACAAAACCAAAAAAAAGAGAAAGCAACCCCCGGCCCAACTGGGCCACGGCCCAGCAGGCCATCGGGCCCCCAGGCCGGCCCAGTCGTCCCCAGCATAACCCCCTCCCCACTTCCCAAACCCTAGCCACTACCGCACACAGCCCCCACTCCCCCTCTCGGTCCACTCCCCTCCCCTCGATTCCCCACGCCTCTCCCCCCTCTCCCCCGATGGGATCTGGATCGGGGCAGTTGCCCCGGCCCCGTCGAACGCCGCCTCGCCGGCCCCTGCCCTCGTCCTCCCGCCCTGTCCCCGCTCCCTCGATAGCTCCCCTGTCGCGCCGACCGCGCCCTCGACGCCCTACGCCGCCTGGAACGCCGCTTCGCCGCCCGCCTCCTCATCTCCTCCCCGCCACCCGACGTGCTCGACGCCGGCGCTGCCTCGCCACGCGCCGTTGTCGGACCCCGCCGGAACGCCTCCTCGACTCCACCGCTCCCCGCCGTCGCGTTCGCCCTGCATCGGGCCTCCCCTGCAACGCGGGTGAGGGACCCTACCGACGATCCCCCTCTCAATCCTTTCGCCGTAGTCGCCGTTCGCGTCCTCCCGTTGCTGCGTCCGGTGCCCTGCTCCGTGCACGACCAGGCTGCGCCCGCGCCGGCCTCCGCCCCGCGCCTGCCGTGCTGCCCTGGCTCCGCTCGCCCGCGCAACCCTCCCTCCGCCTTGCCGTTGCTGCTACGGCCGGCGCCCGACGGCGCGCCGCGCCACGCGCGCCCCGCGAGTCGTGGTTGCCCCTGTGCCACAACCTCCCCGCGCCACGGCCACCGACGCCAGGCCACGCGCCCGCCCCTTCGCCCGTTGCCCCGCGGCGCCCTATCGGGCTGGCGCTCGTCGCCCGTACCGCCCGGCGCCCAGCGCCCGTTAGGCCATTCGGGCCACTGACAAACGGGGCCCACGCCCCCGGAACAAAAAAAAAAGAAGATTAAAAATAAATAATAATAATAATAATAATAATAAATTAAGGAATTAATTAAGTTAATTAATTATAATTAGATTAACCTAATCACTAATTAACCTTATTAATAGTTAGTTAATTAAAACAGTGTATGACAGGTGGGTCCCACTGGACCCACACGTCAGTTTGACCAGTCAACACCTCTGTTGACTGCTGACGTCATGATGACATCAGCATATACTATTCTGGATAATGTTAGGGTTAAATAATTAAATAAATTCTAAAAATGATTAAATTTTTAAAAATTAATATAAAATAAACCGTAGCTCAGATGGGAAAACTTTGTACATGAAAGTTGCTCAGAACGACGAGACGATTCTGGATACGCAGTCCGTTCGTCCACCACACACCCCTAACCTATCGGACCCGCAACTTTCCCCCTCCGGCTCCTCTGCCCGAAAACACGAAACACCGGGAATACTTTCCCGGATGGTTCCCCCTTGACCAGTACCACCTTATACCACGTTAGGGCACGCCTAGCTTCGCTTCTTGACATGTCATGCCTCGATATGCATCTGTTTACTTGGTATTCATTGTTTCTTCCCCCTCTTCTCTCCGGTAGACTACGAGACCGACGCTGCTGCTGCCCAGTTCGACTACGGAGTTGACGACCCCTCTCTCTTGCCAGAGCAACCAGGCAAGCCCCCCCTTTGATCACCAGATATCGCCTATTCTCCTCTATACTGCTTGCATTAGAGTAGTGTAGCATGTTACTGCTTTCGTTAATCCTATTCTGATGCATAGCCTGACATTGTTGCTACATCTGTTGATACCTTACCTGCAATCCTAAATGCTTAGTATAGGATGCTAGTTATCATTGTTGGCCCTACCTTCGTGTCAGTCTGCCTTGCTATAATATTGGGCCGTGATCACTCGGGAGGTGATCACGGGTATATACTATACATACATACATACTATACAGATGGTGACTAAAGTCGGGTCAGCTCGAAGAGTACCCGCGAGTGATTCACGGATTGGGGGCTGAAAGGACCTTTGTCCCGACGGCCCTCTGTGTGGATCTTTGTGGCGGAGCGACAGGGCAGGTTGAGACCGCCTAGGAGAGAGGTGGGCCTGGCCCTGTTCGGCGTTCGCGGACACTTAACACGCTTAACGAGATCTTGGTATTTGATCTGAGTCTGGCTACGAGCCTATACGCACTAACCATCTACGTGGGAGTAGTTATGGGTATCCCGACGTCGTGGTATCAGCCGAAGCACTTCAGACGTCAGCGACGGAGCGGCGCGCGCCGGATTGGAACGTAAGCCTGCTCTTGTATTAAGGGGGCTAGTTCTGCTTCCGGCCGCCCACGCAACGTGCAGGTGTGCTATGGGCGATGGGCCCAGACCCCTGTGCGCTTAGGTTTAGACCGGCGTGTTGACCTCTCTGTTTTGCCTAGGTGGGGCTGCGACGTGTTGATCTTCCGAGGCCGGGCATGACCCAGGAAAGTGTGTCCAGCCAAATGGGATCGAGCGTGTTGGGCTATGTGGTGCACCCCTGCAGGGAAGTTAATCTATTCGAATAGCCGTGATCTTCGGTAACAGGACGACTTGGAGTTGTACCTTGACCTTATGACAACTAGAACCGGATACTTAATAAAACACACCCTTCCAAGTGCCAGATACAACCGGTGGTCGCTCTACCTCAGGGATATGAGGAGGGGATCGCCGGGTAGGATTATGCTATGAGATGTTACTTGGAGATGCTACTTGGAGGACTTCAATCTACTCTCTTATACTTGATGCAAGACGAAGGTGACCAGAAGCGTAGTCTTCGACAGGATTAGTTATCCCCCTCTTATTCTGGCATTCTGCAGTTCAGTCCACTGATATGGCCTCCTTACACATATACCCATGCATATGTAGTGTAGTTCCTTGCTTGCGAGTACTTTGGATGAGTACTCACGGTTGCTTTCTTCCCCCTTTTTTTCCCCTTTCCTTCTTCCTGGTTGTCGCAACCAGATGCTGGAGCCCAGGAGCCAGACGCCACCGTCGACGACGACCCCTACTACACCGGAGGTGCCTACTACTACGTGCTGCCCGCTGACGACGACCTGGAGTAGTTAGGAGGATCCCAGGCAGGAGGCCTGCGCCTCTTTCGATCTGTATCCCAGTTTGTGCTAGCCTTCCTAAGGCAAACTTGTTTAACTTATGTCTGTACTCAGATATTGTTGCTTCCGCTGACTCGTCTATGATCGAGCACTTGTATTCGAGCCCTCGAGGCCCCTGGCTTGTATTATGATGCTTGTATGACTTATTTTATTTGTAGAGTTGTGTTGTGATATCTTCCCGTGAGTCCCTGATCTTGATCGTACACATTTGCGTGCATGATTAGTGTACGATTGAATCGGGGGCGTCACACAACCCATGTAATACATATGGGAAAGAGATACATAGTTGGCTTACAATCGCCACTTCACACAATTACATGAATAAAGCATTACATCATCCAGATACAATCAAGGTCCGACTACGGAACCAAAATAAAAGAAGAACCCCAAATGCGACAAAGGTCCCCGATCGACCCCAACTGGGGCTCCACTACTGATCAACTAGAACGAAACAACACAAAGGGCAAGATCTTCAACGAGCTCCTCCTTGAGCTCGGATCCGTCACCTGCTCGGTAACATAGCCACCTGCAAACTGGTTTTGGAAGTATCTGTGAGCCACGGGGACTCAGCAATCTCGCACCCGCGAGATCAAGACTATTTAAGCTTATAGGAAGGATGGAGTAATGAGGTGGAGCTGCAGCAAGCGACTAGCATATATGGTGGCTAACATACGCAAATGAGAGCGAGAAGAGAAGGCAAAGCACGGTCGATAAAAGTATGATCAAGAAGTGATCCTATAGCAACCTACGTCAAGCATAACTCCAACACCGTGTTCACTTCCCGGACTCCGCCGGAAAGAGACCATCACGGTTACACACGCAGTTGATGTGTTTTAATTAAGGTCAACTTCGGGTTTTCTACAACCGGACGTTAACAAATTCCCATCTGCCCATAACCGCGGGCACGGCTTTCGAAAGTTCAAATCCCTGCAGGGGTGTCCCAACTTAGCCCATGACAAGCTCTCACGGTCAACGAAGGAATAGACCTCCACCCGGGACACTCCGACCAGACTCGGTATCCCGGTACAACAAGACATTTCAACAGGGTAAAACTAAACCAGCAACACCGCCCGAATGTGCCGACAAATCCCGATAGGAGCTGCACATATCTCTTTCTCAGGGCACACTCAGATAGGTCAAGCTACGAGTAAAACCAACCCTCAAGTTTCCCCGAGGTGGCCCCGCAGGCTGCCCAGTTCGGACCAACACTCAGAGGAGCACTGGCCCGGGGGGGTTAAATAAGATGACCCTTGAGTCTGCAGAACCCAAGGGAAGGTGGTAGGTTGTTAGTGCAAATGGTAAAACCAATGTTGGGCATTGCTGGAGAAGCTTTACTTAAGGCGAACTGTCAAGGGGTTCCCATTATAGCCCAACCGTGTAAGGAACGCAAAATCCGGGAACATAACACCGATATGACGGAAACTAGGGCGGCAAGAGTGGAACAAAACACTAGGCATAAGGCCGAGCCTTCCACCCTTTACCAAGTATATAGATGCATTAATTAAATAAGATATATTGTGATATCCCAACAAGTAAACATGTTCCAACAAGGAACAACATCTCCATGTTCCAACAAGGAACAAACTTCAATCTTCACCTGCATCTAACAACGCTATAAGAGGGGCCGAGCAAAGCGGTAACATAGCCAATCAATGGTTTGCTAGGACATGGTGGGTTAGAGGTTTGACATGGCAATTTGGGAGGCTGACAAGCAAATGGTAGGCATCGTAGCATTGGCATGGCAAAAGAGCGAGCAAACTAGCATAGCAAAGATAGTAGTGATTTCGAGGGTATGATCATCTTGCCTGAAATCCCGCAAGGAAGAAGAACGAATCCAAGAAGAAGACAAACGGTCGTAGACGAACGAATCCTCACAACTCCGGAACGAAACCGAAGCTAACGAGAGAAGCAAACTGGAAAGAAACAAACAACATGGTAAACAAACATCACATAAACATGGCATGATGCGCAAACAAGTATGATGCATGTCCGGTTTAATGAGGCATGGCATGGCAAAGTGCAACAAACAATACTACAAGTTAAGTGGAGCTCAATATGCAACGAGGTGCATGTTGACGGAACACCACATCAATTATTTAGTTATCTCTCGTTTAAGCTACCCAACAATATTAACTGTTGTTAAACATGGCAAGAGGTGAAGCATAATATAAACTATACCATCTAAACAATTTAAATGGGGCCGAATATAAAAACAACAAATCCGGTAAATCCCCATATGCATTTAGCAATTTAATGCAACAACAAGTTTAAACATTTTAAATGTTGTCATCATGATGCGGATGACATATGCAAGTTTTATGCAATTATTATGAAAATGTTGACATGAGCATGTTATGAAGCATTTGTCGCCATGGTGGAAGGAAAAAGGTGCCACGGCGGTGAACAAAAAGGGTGCCACGGCAACATATCCGAAAATGATGCCACGGCAACATATCGGTTCCGGTAGCTCACAGAGATACCGGTGCAAAAGGAGGCGTGACGTGAGCGAGTCAAGCAAGATGGTGGGGTGATCCCGACTTCCGGGTTCCCACGGGACGGTGGCACGGCAAAAGAGGGGCATCGCAAGGACGATTTGATCACGGAGCAAACGATGCATCTCATTCAACACATGCATTAAGTCACGGGCGTCGTCCTCGGCGTTATACCTTCGAAGCGTGCGTTTTCGGGGCGGATCGAGTTCGGTACGATGTAGAGGAAGTAGACGTTCTCGGGTCGTCGTGGGAAGTAGAGGAAGTAGTCGTTCAAGCGTCCGATGGTAATAGTACTCGGTCGTTTCGAAGAGGTACTTGGGGTCATTCGAACTTGCCGATCTCGTCATCTCGAAGGGGTACTTGATGTTCTTAGCGATTCCGAAGACGAGGTAGAGGTACACTTGTTGTAGGGGTACTTGTCGGGTCCACGGCGACGGTAGAGGTACAAATGTTCTCGCGGTACTTGTCGGTCCAGTCTTGGTGTAGATGTACATCGCAAACGTAGTGGTACTCGCGGACTTCGGCGCCGGTAGTCGTACACGGTTCGTAGGGGTACTTGGCGTTCTTGGTGATTCCGAAGAAGGCGGTAGATGTACTCGGCGAATCCACAAGGCGTGCACGGGTCGAAGTGGAACTCTTGACAAAATCCACGGGACTGACTTGGCATGCAACAAGCACGGCGCGAAGGGCATGAAGGGCGGCGCTGGTTCTCTGCTCCAACGAAGCAGAACGACGGGCGAGCGGGCGGCCGACCTGGTGTCTTAGAGCAGCGTGGAAAGGCGGTGGTGAGCGACCGGATCGGAGGCAGAGGAGGTCACGGGAAGCTGGTCCGGCGGGATCCGGGCGAAGGAGGGCCGACCTGGGCGCAGGTCGCCGGATCGGGAGGCGATGGGCCTCGGCAGACCCGAGCAGAGCCAGGAGGAGGAGGTCGCGGGCGACGAGAGGGTGCAGTAGTTGCTGTTGCTGTCAGTGGCGACGAACTTGGAGGCGGGGCGGCGTGCAGAGCTGCGTGAAGGAGAGGCGGGGCCATGGTAGGCCTCGTTGGCGGCGGATCTAGGCTTCACCGGAGCAGGGGGGCCTCGGGCATCATGGGGCGGCGCTTGGAGCTCGGGGCAGAGGAGGTGGAGAGGCGCGGGACGAGGACGAGGCAGGAGGTCGCGCGAGGTGGAGGAGGAAGGGCGAGGCCGCGGCGCTGAGGAGGTGGTGGTGCTCGCGGGCGGACGAAGCAGGGAGGCGCGATGGAGGTCGTCGACGCGGAGAAGTAGCAGGCGAGGCGCGGCCATGGACGACGGCGAGGAGGGAGACGTGGGCACGCGGCGCTCCTCTCTCTCTCTGTGACGGCGCAACGAGGGAGGAGGGGATCGAGCGCTGGGCTCTCCCTGGCGATGTGCGTGTGCGTGCGAGAAGGAGGAGGAGGGATCGAGCGAAGGCGGCGGCCAGAGGGAGAGATGGGGATCGGGCTAGGGTTAACAGTGGTGGGGGCGGCTGGGCCTTGGGCCGGCTGCACGAATGGGCCGGCCTAGATGGTCAGACCCAAGAGGCCGGCTGGGCTGGCTCTCTTCTCTCTCTCACTCTAAAGAAAAGAAACAGGGATAAGAAAGAAAAGAAAGGGAGGTTAGGGGAAGAAGTTGGACACGCGAGTAATTTTCCCGGACTCACAAAAATGTGCTCGTTCCAGGAAAAATAGAAAGAGGCATAATTGAAAGATTTAAATTCAAACTCATTTGAATTTCAAATGGGTTTGAACTAGGACTTGATGAAAGGAAGGTCCAAAAATGTTCGGATTTTTGGTGGAGCTCCGGAAAATGATGAAAGAATAAATGGCAAAGTTGGAGATCAAGAATTAAGACAACAAAGGCATTGGGATTTTGCAAGTGTGTTATGGTGAATTCCGAAACAATGGAATATTTTATAATATAGCTCCCTAAATATCGGGAGGGTATGTTATAAAGAGAAGTCACCATGTGAGTTCCCTCGGTTTAAATGGACCAAAAATCCATACAATTTATTTAGTTGAGTTTTTAAAAATTAAATGGCATGATGGCATGATGACATGATGCAAAGCAAAAAATAAATAAAAGAGCAAGCACAAATGAAACAGACGGTGATCACGAAAATATGGAAGTCTTCTAGAGCGTCGGTCTCGGGGCGTTACAGCCAGCTCCTCCTTCATCTTGACGTCGCGCACGCCGTCGGAGAAGGCTGAGATGATGGCCTCTTCAGTCACCTTGGGAATCTTGAGGCGTGCGTTGTTGAAGCGCTGGATGTACTTCTGCAGGGTCTCCCCGGGTTGTTGCTTGATGCGGCGCATGTCGCTCACGGCGGGTGGCCGGTCATGAGTGCCTTGAAAGTTGGCGATGAAGCGGATGCGCATCTCCTCCCAGGAGGAGATTGTGCCTGGAGCCAGGTTCAGGAGCTAGGTGCGGGCCCCGTCCTTGAGCGCCATGGGAAACCAGTTCGCCATGACCTTCTCGTCTCCGTTGGCAGCTTCGATGCCCAGCTCGTAGAGCTGGAGAAACTCCACAGGGTCGGCCGTGCCGTCGTAGTGAGGAGGCAGGTCTGGCTTGAACTTGGCGGGCCACGCGACGCTGCGTAGTTCGGTGGTGTAGGCGCGGCAGCCTGCTGTGGCCACGGGAGGCCTTGAGCCTGGTCTTGCATGTCCCCACACGCTGCAGCTGAGAGCAGCGCGGGGTCTTGACGCGCGGGAGCAGGAGCATGGTCGCGACGTGCTGGAGCAGGGAGCGCCCGGGCAGCTTCTGGCGGGCGAGGGACTTCTTGGCAGCTCTGTTCTTGCCACGCTGGCACCTGACGGAGCGGGTTCCGCCCAGGGGCCACGCGCCTTGGAGCCATGGTGTCCTCTTGAGGAGGAGGCGGCCGGGGCGCCACCGGAGCCTTGTCGCCCGCGCAGGGCGGGGTGCGGTGCAGCGGAACGGACGGCGCGGAAGAGCCCCCTGCAGCACGGACGAGCTCAGCGATGCGGTCGAGCCATTCTTTGTAGACGTCATCGACGGGACGGTAGCGTAGGAGCTCGTTTGCCGCGATGAGCGCAGCTCAAGCCTCCATGGGCGCGCGGAGCGCGCGGGACGAAGATCCAGCCGGGGCGAGCGAGGGAGTTGCGGTGCGGCCGTCTTGTCGCACGGAAGGATGCTGAGACAACGCTTGCTGCTCGTCCCCCGCCGGGCCGGTGGCGGCGTTGATGGCAGGTGACGGGGAACGGCGAGGACGCCCGCCGACAGGGGCCGTCTGGGCGACGCGGGAAGTGAGGGCGGCCCGGCGCTCCGCGCGGGCCCGACGAGCGTCAGACATGGGCGCGATGGTCAGAGGAGAGCGGGGTGGTAGAAGGTCGACTCCGGTGCACCCCTACCTGCCGCGCCAAACGTCGGATTTTGGGTTCCGGCAGACCCTTGAGGTTCGAACACTGGGGTGCGCGCAGAGATTTCGCCTTCTACCTACCTGCACCCCCCCGCCATGCTAGGATCTAAACTACGGAAAGAACAACGCAAGAGACACAAGGTTTATACTGGTTCGGGCCACCGTTGTGGTGTAATACCCTACTCCAGTGTGTGGTGTGGTGGATTGCCTCTTGGGCTGATGATGATGAACAATACAAGGAAGAACAGCCTCGCGAGGGTCTGTTCTTGGCTGGGGCGATGAACTGCTCGGTGGAGTTCAGTCACCTTTCTCTCTCTCTCTCTCTCTCTCTCTCTCAACCAACCGACCGAAACCCCTCGGCCCCCTTGCTCTATGGGTGGCTGGTCCTATTTATAGAGGCCCTGGTCCTCTTCCCAAATATCGAGCGGGAAGGTAGCCAACAATGGCGGGCTAATTTGAAGGGG
Organism: Triticum aestivum; assembly: GCF_018294505.1. Classification (NCBI taxonomy): domain Eukaryota; kingdom Viridiplantae; phylum Streptophyta; class Magnoliopsida; order Poales; family Poaceae; genus Triticum; species Triticum aestivum. Next base: position 640,182,420 of record NC_057812.1, read on the forward strand.
GACATCAAGTATCAACTATCCTGACAAAAGTGGTCTTCGTCTGTGCAAAGCTCTGGTGATGACGCCGTCTTGGGCTCCACGGTGACCTCCGTCTCGTAGTCCTCTTGGTCTCTTTGCACCGAAATGGCAACCTTTGCCTGATGCCTGGGTACTCCGTGGCTGCACTTGCCCCTTTTGCACCAAAGAGGAAAGGAGGACGCTGCGCGGGCTGGCACCCGCCTGGCGCCCTGAGTCGTCATGGCTTGCGTCACGGGCACCTCGCGAGGTACCCCGCCTTGATATCTCCGCCTCCTCGTGAGCCAGCCTGACGAGGCCGTGCCTGAGGAAGCTCCGCGTCGTCCGCCCCGCGAGGCTCGGCCCCTCGCGAGGGTCTTGGGTTTGTGTTGGTGAAGATGGGCCGTGCTGGGCCCCCCTTTGAGCCACGCCGCAGGCCGCACGCAGGCAAGTCTGGGGACCCCCGTTCCCAGAACGCCGATAGTTACCTTTTGCTACCGTTATCACCACTGCATATTACGTTGCTACTAAACACTTTGCTGTAGATATTAAATTTCCAGGTGTGGTTGAATTGACAACTCAGCTGCTAATACTTGAGAATATTCTTTGGCTCCCCTTGTATCGAATCAATAAATTTGGGTTGAATACTCTACCCTCGAAAACTGTTGCGATCCCCTATACTTGTGGGTTATTTGACCCCATTCATCCTCTCAAACGGCATCATGCCGTGAAGGAGTGTCGTCCCGAGGTTGATGATGTCGTCCATGATGTGGAAACACAGATGCACCATGACGTCAAAGAACGCGGGCGGGAAGTACATCTCAAGCTCACATAGTATAACAACGATCTCTTCCTGTAGCCTTGGGAGATGCTTCACACTTATGGACTTTCGAGATATAATGTCGAAGAAGTTGCAGAGACCAGTAAGTGTGTCATGGACGTGCTTCTCCATTATCCCTCTAATGGCAACTAGGAGTATCTGCGTCATCATCACGTGACAGTCACGAGACTTCATCCCGCTGAACCTTTTCTTCTTGGGGTCTAGAAATCTGCTTATCTTCCCACAATAACCGGAACTGACTTTGATTCACATAAGGCACTTGATGAATTGATCGATCTCCTTCGCACTTAAAGTGAATCAAGAAGGGGGCACTAATTCTCCTCCTTCTTGTTGACTTTTCTCCCCCTTTCCCCCTCCGTCTCCGTCTCCGTCTCCTCCATCAACTTTTTACGGCAGAGATCTTTCCTGATCATCAAATCTTCCAAGTCTTTCCTTGCCTTCGGCCAATCCTTGGTCTTCTCCGGCATGTTCATCAGTGTGTCAAGCAAGCTCTCGAGGACATTCTTCGTGATATGCATTGGATCAAGGCAATGAGGCATGTCATGATTGGGCCAGTACTCCAAGTACCAGAAAACAGACCTCGTTTTCCATACCTTCAGTAGCGGCTCTGACGCCTTTTTGATCTTTCCCGACGCGGGGCATTGTTCCCAGTTTCTCAATAGCTCATCGATTTCGGTGCCGCTCCTCTTACTTGGAGGTCCCCGAAGCTCAGCCAACCCATTGAATAGATCTCCACGCTTTCTCCACGGGTCATCCTTCTCGAGCCATCTACGATGCCCCATGTACACGATTTTCATGGACCCGCCATCTTTCGCTGACGTAAGCTGCTGAGACGTTGTATCATCCATGCACCTCGTGCATCCGCAGTATCCGTGGGACACCTGGCCTGAGGTGTACCCGTAACCGAGATAGTCGTGCACCGTCGTCATCAGCACGGCTCTCATATAGAAATATTCTCCTTTGCTGGCGTCCCATGTCCATGCCGGTGTTTTCCATAATGTGTCTAGCTCCTCTTGCAGAAGCCCCATATACAGGTTAATACTATTTCATGGTTGTTTCGTCCCTTGAATCAGCATGCTCATGTGTATGTACTTTGTCTTCATGCACTTCCATGGGGGGAGGTTGTACATCCATACAAACACGGGCCATGTGCTGTGGTTGGTGTTCTGGTTTCCAAACAGATTCATGCCATCGGTACTCGCACCAAGCACGATGTTCCTTGGATCTTCTGCAGCAAATCCATATCGGCGTTGAATGCTCTCCACTGGCTACCATCTACGAGGTGTCTCAGCCTCGGATCATCTTCATCGTCGAGCTTCTTCCTCTCTGTGTGACAGCGCATGAGATTTGCTTCCTTAGGATCTACGAAATACTGCTGCAGGCTGAAAGTGCTAGTGATCGACTAGAGGGGGGGTGAATAGGCGATTTTTATGAAAATCTTCAAAACATGGAAGTTTCGAAGACAAACGATAGAAATAAACCTATTACTATGCAGCGGAACGTAGACTACACTAGGCAAACCATAGTCAAGTATTCAATGAAGTGAAAGCACAATGACTAATAGCAGCTAGGCAGTAAAGATCAGGTAGGAAAATATTGTGAAGCCAATCAGAACAAGAAGTCACTCAGTGAAGACAAGATAATGCAATCATACAATGACTTCACAAGGACCAACAGTAAGTAAAGGGAAGGGAAGGATGAAACCAGTGACTCGTTGAAGACAATGATTTGTTGGACCAGTTCCAGTTGCTGTGACAACTGTACGTCTGGTTAGGGAGGCTGAGATTCAACTCAGAAGACCTCGTCTTCACCTTATTCCCCTTAAGCTAGGGACACCCAGTCCTCGCCCAATCACTTTGGTAAGTCTTCAAGGTAGACTTCCAAACCTTCACAGACTTCGTTCATCGGCGATCCACAATGACTCTTGGATGCTCAGAACGCAACGCCTAACCGGCTGGAGGATTCACAGTCCTCAAGTGTAATAAGTCTTCAGATCACACAGACAGGAAGACTTAAGTGATGCCTAACACTCTTTGGCTCTGGGTGTTTAGGGCTTTATCCTCGCAAGGAATTCTCTCTCAAAGGCTTCGAGGTGGGTTGCTCTCAAACGACAAAAGCCGTACTCTAACTGTGAGCAGCCAACCGTTTATGGTTGTAGGGGGTGGGCTATTTATAGCCCCTTGGCAACGCGACCTGATTTGTCCGAAATGACCCTTGGTCACTAAGGAACTGACATGTGTTCCAATGGTCAGATTTTAAACACACACGGCAACTTTATTTGGACTACAAGCAAAGCTGACTTATCCAACTCCGGACAAGATTTGCTCTCATAGTCTTCACTGAAGACATAGGATTTTGGTTAAGCATCACTTCAGTCATTCTGACTGGTTCTCTTGGACCCCACTTAACAGTACGGTGGTTCCTATGACTCAACAAAAAAAACACAGAACGACGAAACTGCTAAGTCTTCGCGCTCCATAGTCTTCACGCGATGTCTTCTCTTATCATAGTCTTCAGTGTGAATGTCTTCATATACCACCTTTGACTTCAATGTCTTCATACATTTTTAGGGGTCATCTCTGGTAGGAAAACCGAATCAATGAGGGACTTCTACCTGTGTTATCTTGCAATTCTCACAAACACATTGGGCCCTCAACTAGGTTTGTCGTCAATACTCCAAAACCAACTAGGGGTGACACTAGATGCACTTACACAAACGAGGAGTGATCGGAAAGTACCATACAACTTTTTGAGAAGATTTTTTTCCTGCCTTCTTGTATGGAGAAGCATTGCACACTGGACAGCTGGTTTTTTCCGCGTGCTCCCCCGATAAATGATACAATCGTTGATGCATGCGTGGTACCTAATGTGTGGCAAATCAAAAGGGAAAACGATTTTCTTGGCCTCCTCGACACTAGTAGGATACAGGTTCCCCGCGGGAAGAACTTTATTATGTAGAAACTTCAAGTGCTCATCAAGGCTTTTATCTGTCCATTTTTTGGCATTCGTCTTTAGAAGTTCGAGCGTGAAACTCATGCGGGTCACCTCGGGATCCCAACCGTCATACAATGGAGTCCTCGAGCCTACTTCAAGTTGCGCCAGCTTGGCCTCTTCTCTAGAAGCAGCTCTCTCGCTAATCGTACTCTTGCGAAGGAGGTCTCGAACATGAGGGTCCTGCACGACTGAACTTAGTAGCGTCAAAGACTGCGGCATGACCGCTGCCTCTTCTCCGCCATGTTCGGACTCTTCTTCGTCGTGTCCTGAATCTTCTCTGCCGCCGTCGTCATTTCGGGACTCTTCCTCCTCGACATGTCTGGAGCCATCGTCTTATTGTCGATCGGTCATCTCTTCGTCTAGCCCCATTGTTAGGGATATACCCCGCGGTATGACCCGCCCGGGCTTGGCGTTTTCATTGGCAACCCACCGTTAGTGGCGACTCACGAACCTGGCGACTCACGGATGGCCCTAATGGCGGGTCAGATAGAAGACAAGGCCCAAAGCCCAAAAGGCCGGCTCACGTTATGATGGGCCAGCTTAAGAGGAAAGAGATGACGAATATTTCCTTTACGAGGAAGCAAGACCCGGACTTGTATTCAACTTGTAAGAAAGGATAGACTAGTCCTAGTCCTACTAGGACTCCACATGTAACCCGCCCCTTCAACATATATAAGGAGGGGTATGGCTCCCCAAAAAGGGACAAGCAACAAGAAACAATAATCTCTAGGGCTAGACACAATTAGAGAGAACCGGCTTACCGGCGACTCTTTCATAAGCATAATGAGATCTAGCCACAAACAACATGTAGGGCTATTACCGGATGATGCTTTCCGAGACCCGAAGCTGTCTAAATCCTTGTCTTGTGTTGCGTCTCTCGATTCCGCTCAACCCCTCTCAAGCTAATACAAAGATGCGTTGGCCTCACGACTAAGTCCTCACATTAGGACATCTGCCGTGATAATTCCACGACAGTTGGCACCCACCGTGGGGCCTGCGCACGGTGATGATGAGTTCTTGAAGGGATCTTCCTAGGGATCGAGGAGTTTGCAATTTTCCGGATGAAGATTTTACAATCCATGAGATTGAAGTTGAAAAAGAATTAGCATTACAGTTGATCCGCCCCCGCCTGTCCTATGATTTATTTGATTGTTTTACAAGTCGCCGAAACGGACAGACTTCTAAAGAAGGTGTCAAATCTGAGTTGGCTGACTACTTCAGCGTTGACTTGGACTCGTCAGACTGCCTACGTTGACAGGCGTCGCCTCTGAGCCGCCATGGCCAAAGCTCGCCTCGTGGCCATGCATCATCGAGTCGCTGTCACTGCCTCTGCTTCTGCGCGTCTCCATCTCAATCCTCCACGGCCAAGTCGCCAGGCCACGCCTGAGAGTCGGTCTGCGGCGCGGCTGTCTCACGTCCCAAGGGGACCTACTAAAAATCTCGATGTGAAGTAAAGACCGAATCAGACAAGCACTCCAATTAGTACTATCTCAACTAGTACTCCTCAACATCTTGGAGGAACACTACGTCTATATTCATGAAGCAGTAAAACCGTATCAGCATGCTACTTTGGTTGTTTCCCCGATGCTACTGCTAATCAAGACCGTATCATCTGAGGACAGATGAGCTACACTAGAAACTTGGGCTGCATGCGCCCTGTCAGCTATGGATCAAGACGAGGACACGACTCTTCATCCTCGCCGTTCCGCCCCCGCCACCGCAGCGGTGCCTCACCGACGCGCCCCCGCTGACCGAGCCGCTGGCGCCGGTCACCTCTGTCCAAGCTGCGGCCCGCTAAGCCGCCTTGGCTGCTGCAACCCGCCGGCCTACCGCGCTTCAAGCCGCCGACCGCCGCGAGCCGCCCATGCTCCAGCCGGCCCACCATGGAAGTGAACGACTCGAAGGAAAACACAGACGTGATTTCATCCAACTGACCGCGACTCGGACTTGGGCTGCGATCTCCACCTCTGAGCAGGCTTCTGCGACCTCCTCTACTGCTACGTCGTGGTCCGCCTGTCGCGGTCACAACTGCTGTTCGGTGCCGGCCCTGATGAGCGGCCGAGCCACCACCGAGTCACCTCCGACGAGCCACCCTCGGCCTCAGTCACCTGAGCCGCCAGCTAGCGGGCTCCGAACTCCTCACCGCTGCTGCCGTGGCCGAACCGGCGCTGCCTCTTTCTACCACGGCCTGCTCACCTTCGCCGCCCTTGTGGCCTTGCTTCAAGCGCCTACTGCCTCCGTGGCTGAGACGAGGAACTTTTGCCACTTTGACCTTCCCGCGCCGACGCGGGTTTTCCCCCCAAGTCGTCGTGATGAGAGCCACATCCTTCACCGGCCTCACCTTCACCGCCGTGCCATTGAGCATCTGCGCCGAGTCGCTGTGTTCGCCTCGAATCGCCGGGTCCCGCTGGTTTGACCCCGAGCCGCCCGTGGCCATGGTTCGACTCTGCCTTTTCTTCTGCTGCAGGCACGGCCGTCCGAGCCGTTCTCGTGCTGCCCTTGACCCGGCCCGTTGCTCTGAGGGCCGGCACCTACTCATAGCCGCCGAGCTCACCTTGCGCTGAGCCTCCGATGTGGCCTCGGCTGGCCGCTTCCGAGTGTTGCCTTTGCCTCTGAGCAGCCCCGCTGGGTCGCGCTCGGCCAGGTCACGCCCGCAAGCCGCCTGTTGCTGCCCCTCCGCGCGCCGCACTTGGCCTCACCTTGAGCCACCCTGTCGCCTACATCACCACAGCTGGGCTCTACTTCAACCCGCCGCCTCGCCGGCGCCTCTGCACCGGCGTGACAACGACGCCTCGAGCTGTCGTCGTGGCCTTGAGTCGCCGCTTCTGAGACACCTACGCCGTTGCTTGTTTCCACTTCTGAGTCGCCGGCGCCGTTACGTGCTTCTGCCATGGCTCGTTTCAAGCTAACACCAGTAAACCGACCGCGCCTACACTGTCTCGCGATGGCCTGAGCTGCCCTCGTCGGTGCCTCGAGCCACTGTTACGGCCCGTCTCGTCGCTCACCTTTGCCTAAACCGCCCTGTGCGTCTGAGCCGCCTTCGCTGGCCTCCGTACCAACACGCGCGAGTCGTGCAAGGGTTAAAAGTCCTGGACGGTTTCATAAAAGATCTGTTAAGTTACCGCTGCTGTTGAGGGGAGTACTAGTTCTGCTTTTAGTGAATGTGTGTTCGTGCAAAACACCAGAAAGAGAATATGAGCTATTGAGCCGCTGGAGTTTATGCATCTGCTAAGTCGCCAGGGCGCTACTCCCCATGGATGACCTGAAGCTTATACATGGGTAACCAAATCAACGCATATATCTGGGGTATCCGGCAATACAACATCAAGTATTCATATGACAGATCAAGTCAAAAGGAAAGGGTAGCTGCTGGAGATGATCAGATGAGCCGCTATCAACATCAGACAGTTGATATGTTTTGATCTCAATATCCACGTTCATCCCACAAAAGAAAAATATCAGGTACTATCTTGTCTATTTATTTTTAATGCATATTGTTTTTATCAAAGAACAATTACTCTGGTCTGTGATATTTTTTCGCAGGACTATTGTTTATTACAAAGGTGTCGCACACCAGCATTATTTTTTGCACTAGCACTTGTCTGTGCCGTGCTGCTCGACGAGTACGTCCGCAGGTCGCCGCCCCCGCTACATCAACACGACGCGGTTGATTCGCCCGTCCACGCGGCTTACCACGCCTGCGATTGACTCGTTCGTCCACACCGGCTTACAACGCCGTGACCGGCTCATCTCTCTGCTCCCATGGCCGACTCACCAGTGATTGATTTCAACTTCAACATGGTGATCATCAACTCCGCGGTAGATAATTACTGACCTAACATATCCAGTGAAATCCATCCAGTATATTTTTATATTATATATTGCTTTCTTTAAAAGAGCAATTGCTCTGGCTTGCAAGTTCTACAGTGCAGGACAAGTTATATCACTGAGATGTTGAATGACTCATACCAGTTTATATCATGGTCAATATGGAGAATCTCAAAGCCAACTCCTCGAGTCGCCTTGAAACTCGAGGGCTACGATGACATGACTCAGTAAATGATTGTCGGTTTAAAGCATATTCAAGAACTCCGGGTCATTGGAGAGAAAAATAACCCGGCCCCGAAGGCTACTGCCTTATTGGCGAATATTTAAAGGCCGTCAGAAAATTTCCGGCTTAAAAAGAAGGATTCCGGCTCACAATGATGCTTCCGGTTTACAATCCGGTTCAAGGAAAATCCCGTCTCCCACACAGCGTGAAACCCTTAATATCCAGTTTGAAATCCGGTTCAAGGTAAACCTGTCTCCCACAAAGCTTTGAAGCTCTCAATATCTGGTTTGAAATTCTGGTTCAAAAAGAATTAATCTCTCGCAAGATTCGAGTTCTCAGAAAAATTAAAGGTTGCCAAAAAGAACTTGCCGCCATGATGCGCGGTTCAAATATGGGTATCCTGCCTTACGGCTTCCCTTATTATGGTCACTTGGGGGCTTCCTGCTCATCGAGCATAGCTGTCGGAACCCTCTTGATGAGCGTGATGCAAAAATTTATATGATCACTTGGGGGCTTCCTGTTCAAACATAGGTCGTATTCGAACCAAAGAGAACATAGCTGTCGGTACCCTCTTGATCGGCGCAACGCCAAAGCCACTGGGGCTACATGATCGTATTCGAATCCTAGCTTAACCCCTTTGGAACGGTTTACTGATCGTATTCAAATCAGAAACCTCAATTTTTATTTGATTTAAGTTTTTTGCAAACAATATTTGGTTTTGTCTTGAGACTTATTTGTTGAGATCTAAGTATAAGTGTGGTTTCGTTTAAACCCAATTTGGCTTTAGACGATAAGTCGCTAGCATGTGACAATCATCATATATTTGGAAGTATTGACTTCTAAGGATTGGGTTATCACCCTTATTGCACAAGTCATGTAAACCGGCAAATTGAATATCACATTGGTTATATGTGGGATATTATGACCCGCCCTGCGGTAAACCGCCAAGGGGTCTTGTGATTTACTTCTGTGCAGTATAAGACTACATTTGGGTGGTTACCCACCCTGGCTTTTGACGTTAAGTCGCCAGGGCATATGTTGTTTAAACTCTATGCAGGATTTACAGAGCTATGACTTACACAAATGATTAAGTTCCAACCCATCATCAAAGATTGAAATTGGTGTCTCAGAAGGGTTATCAATTCTTGATTTTCTCAAAGGTTATAAGCCGCCGGATTATAAAAATTCCGGTTTACAATAGAGGCATATTAAATCGTCACCGGCCAAGAGCCGCCGGGTATTTAAACTCCGGGTTTACTTATCAACAGATGAGGTTTTCAAAGTCGCTTTAGCGCAATGGCTATTATATTATCAATGGATATGATTTATTCTACAATTGAAGGAATAGTCCCGAGTCGCTGCAGGCTTACGACCCGGCACTTGGGGGCTACATTATTTAAGTTGAGGTTATATCAAATATGCAAGTCTCATGTCGCTGCAAGCATGCACCATGACACTTGGGGCTAATGCAAAGTCATTTTTACTAGCCTTCTTGAAGATCCGACTCATCATATCATAATGAGCCGGCCCTTGGGGGCTCCCAATTGCTCCTGTCAACAATTCAAGGTTCAAGCCCCATGGTGGAGATCATATTATATGATGTTATTATCAATAAATTATATACAAAGTCCCAACTCAGTATTATTTTACTAAGCCGTCCCTTGAGGGCTACACGTTGATGTTCAAATTTACATGGTTATATCTACAAAATCCCTGTTCATTATTGCATAATGACCCGGCCCTTGGGGGCTACACTGGTTGAAGTTTTCATTAGTATAAGGCAATTACAAGTCCCAGGTTGCTGCAAGCATGACAACCCGACACTTGGGGACTACAGGTGATATGCATATAAGAAAAAAATCTTCAAATTCTCAATTTGGAATGGACCAGATTAACCCAGTGTCTGCAACAATCATGACCCGGCATCATTTATTTATAACCCGACAATTTTGGCAATCATAAATCGGCAAGATCTACATCTTTAAGCCGGTTGAATATCAGTTGAATATTTCAAGACCAATATTTTGGTCAAGTCAGAGCATTGAAGGCCGATTCAAATGGATTATTTCTTATAATACTTCTCAACAAAAGCCAATGTCAGAAATTGCTTATGAAGCTGGCTTATTGACCCGGATTTTTTGAGAAGAAGTGCCTGGATTTTTGCATTGGCAAGATTTGGACATATCTGTTAAAAGAGATTTGCTATAAGATCTTTGAGTATGCATCCAGGAGGAAATGACAAGGATTTAAAGATGATCAGGTGCCGGTTCAGGAAAATATTTAAACCCAGAGCACAACCTATCAAGTTTGTTCTTGTGTTTATTTTACAGGATCCAAATTAAAATGGGGGCTAATGTCGGGGATATACCCCGCAATATGACACGTCCGGGCTTGGCGTTTTCATTGGTAACCCGCCGTTAGTGGCGACTCACGAACCTGGCGACTCACGGATGGCCCTAACGGCGGGTCAGATAGAAGACAAGGCCCAAAGCCCAGAAGGCCGGCTCACGTTATGATGGGCCGGCTTAAGAGGAAAGAGATGATGAATATTTACTTTACGAGGAAGCAAGACCCGAACTTGTATTCAACTTGTAAGAAAGGATAGACTAGTCCTAGTCCTACTAGGACTCCACATGTAACCCGCCCCTTCAACATATATAAGGAGGGGCAGGGCTCCCCAAAGAGGGACAAGCAACAAGAAACACTAATCTCTAGGGCTAGACACAATTAGAGAGAGCCGGCTTATCGGTGACTCTTTCATAAGCATAATGAGATCTAGCCACAAATAACATGTAGGGCTATTACCAGATGATATTTTCCGGGGCCCGAAGCTGTCTAAATCCTTGTCTTGTGTTGTGTCTCTCGATTCCGCTCAACCCCTCTCAAGCTACTACAAATATGCATTGGCCTCACGACTAAGTCCTCACATTAAGACATCTGCCGTGACAATTCCACGACACCCATGTCGTTATTCCCTGCCATGTGGACGTCCTCATCATCATCATCTTCTTCACTTACGCACTAAGTATAGCCATCCATGAAATTATTCATCAGCAGGTGCGCCTTCAAAGTGCCACAATCAAAAGGGTCCAAAAGGAATCCTTCCTTGCATCTTGCACACGGACAACTAATCCTAGTCCGATTATTTGCATACATGTCCATCACCGCGGATTGCCTGTACCGCTCCACCTTCCATCCACTCACCTTCTTGACCGACTGCACGGTATAACAAGCAAAAGGGTTATGAAATAAATAATGCATGCTTCAAAGTCATATATATAAAATTTTGGCATGACCTTGCCTAAAAATAGGACATATGAGTTTGCTCGAAATTCACCGAAATGGAAATAAATCGACATTTCGGCAAAACATAAGCAACTCATGAAGGAAATATGCCCTAGAGGCAATAATAAAGTTGTTATTTATATTTCCTTATATCATGATAAATGTTTATTATTCATGCTAGAATTGTATTAACCGGAAACTTAGTACATGTGTGAATACATAGACAAACAGAGTGCCACTAGTATGCCTCTACTTGACTAGCTTGTTGATCAAAGATGGTTAAGTTTCCTTGCCATGGACAAAGAGTTGTCATCTGATGAACGGGATCATATCATCAGAGAATGATGTGATTGACTTGACCCGTCCATTAGCTTAGCACGATGATCGTTTAGTTTACTGCTATTGCTTTCTCCATAACTTATACATGTTCCTATGACTATGAGATTATGCAACTCCCAAATACCGAAGGAACACTTAGTGTGCTATCAAATGTCAGAATGTAACTAGGTGACTATAAAGATGCTCTACAGGTGTCTCCGATGGTGTTTGTTGAGTTGGCATAGATCAAGATTAGGATTTGTCACTCCATGTATCGGAGAGGTATCTCTGGGCCCTCTCGGTAATGCACATAACTACAAGCCTTGCAAGCAATAATGTGACTAATGAGTTAGTTACGGGATGTTGCATTACAGAACGAGCAAAGAGACTTGCCGGTAACGATATTGAACTAGGTATTGAGATACCGACGATTGAATCTTGGTCAAATAACATATCGATGTCAAAGGGAACAATGTATGTTGTTATGCGATTTTACCGACAAAGATCTTCGTAGAATATGTAGGAACCAATATGGACATCCAGGTTCCGCTATTGGTTATTGATTGGAGATGAGTCTCGGTCATGTCTACATAGTTCTCGAACCCGTAGGGTCCGCACGCTTAATGTTTGGTGACGATCGGTATTAGGAGTTTATGTGTTTTGATGTGACGAAGGTTGTTTGGAGTCCCGGATGTGATCACGGGCGTGACGAGGAGTCTCGAAATGGTCTAGACGTAAAGATCGATATATTGGATGACTATGTTTGGACATAAGAATGGTTCCGGATGAGTTCGGGCATTTACCGAAGTACCGGGAGGTTACCGGAACCCCTGGTAAGTATGTGGGCCTTATTGGGCCATAGTGGGAGAGATGAGAAGGAAGCATAGGAGGGGGCGCGCCCCCCCCCAAGCCCAATCCCAATTGGGTGGGGGGGGGCGGCCCCCCCTTTCCTTCCTCCTTCCTTCCCCTTCCTAGCTTCCTCTCCTAGTCCAACTAGGGAGGGGGGGGGGGGAATCCTACTCCCGGTGGGAGTAGGAATCCTCCAAGGCGCGCCATAGAGGGCCGGCCCTCCCCCCTCCTCCACTCCTTTATATACGAGGGAAGAGGGCACCCCAAAGACACACAAGTTGACATTTTCTTAGATGTGTGCGGTGCCCCCCTCCATCATAATCCACCTCGGTCATATCGTTCCAGTGCTTAGGCGAAGCCCTGCGCCAGTAGCTTCATCATCACTGTCATCACGCCATCGTTCTGACGAAGCTCTCCCTCGACACTCAGTTTGATCAAGAGTTCGTGAGATGTTACCGAGCTGAACATGTGCAGATCGCGGAGGTGCCATACCTTCGGTACTAGGATCGGTCGGATCGTGAAGACGTACGACTACATCAATCACGCTGTCATAACACTTTTTCTTTTGGTCTACAAGGATACATAGACAACACTCTCCCCTCTCGTTGCTATGCATCACCTAGATAGATCTTGCGTGTGCGTAGAATTTTTTTTGAAATTACTGCGTTCACCAATAGTGGCATCCGAGCCATGTCTATGCGTAGATGTTATATGCACGAGTAGAACACAAAGAAGTTATGGGCGTGTGTATATACATATTGCTTGTCGTCACTAATTGATTCTTGATTCATCAGTATTGTTGGATGAAGCGGCTCAGACCGACATTACGCATACGCTTACGCGAGACTGGTTCTAGCGACGTGCTTCACACACAGGTGGCTGGTGGGTGTCAGTTTCTTCAACCTTAGTTGAATCGGATTCAATGTACATGATTCTTTTTGAAAATCAAAAAGCAATCACTATACCACGTTGTGGTTTTGATGCGTAGGTAAGAACGGTTCTTACTCAGTCCGTAGCAGCCACGTAAAACTTGCAACAACAAAGTAAAGAACGTATAATTTATTTTTGCAGGGCATGTTATGATGTGATATGGTTAAGACATGATGCCAAATTTTATTATATGAAATAAGCATGTTTTGTAATAAAGTTGTCGGCAACTAGGAGAAGCTATATGATTGTCGCTTTAGTGTATGAACCAACTGCCCCTTCTTTCGGCAGCAGAGCACCACCACGGCACAGAGCAGACCTCCTTTTTGGCTTTTAGGATGAAGGTTGCCACCCCGGAGCACGGCCGCTGCACCGCACCGCACCAGCCCCACACTCCTAGAGCTAGAGGTCAGCTTCCATCCAAAGCCAAGCACAGCTCCTCGGGACACGACGCCTTTATCTGATCTGGTCCGAGGTGACGCAGCCGGCTGGGGATTGACACAATGAGACGAGATGATGCACGCACCAACAGCGTGGTGGCCAGGCGTGCGGACGGCAACGCCGTGCCGGCCGTGCGTGGCCTACAGCCTAGTGAGTACAGTCAAAGCCAAAGTGGGGGGCGCTATCTTCCGCATGAGGCTGGAGGAAGAAGCAACAATGCAACAATCTCGGTCGTGAGGCTGGAGACGCTATCCTGTGCTGATTGCGTGCTCGATCGGCTGCAAGCGCATACTACCTAAACTTATCACCCGCCTGCAATGTCATGCAATTTGGATGGACCATGCATGCACGGCGCAACTACCACTACCACTCGTGGTACTGGTATACCTCTCGCTGGGTGGAGTGCTAAGGTGGCCGATCTCTTGATCTGAATGCTACGGTGGTGGTGATAGTCCACCATCACAGGCACACGGCATCTCAGTTATATCCCTGTGCGTGTGGACGAACGATGCACAACTGCGGATGTACAACATCGTGGCCGATAATTATATTCTCGTCTCTGTTCCTCCCTCCAGGCCATGGAGGCCAGGTCAGCACAGGATACATACCAGACGATTATCCTCAGTGTAGAACGTATATATCATGTGCTCCTGGCCAAAAGGATCCCAACTTGCTCGATTCTTGTCCGTGGAACCAACCGCATCCCGTCTCAGAAAGCAACGGCAGAAAATCAGTGAAACTGACACAAGAAGTAAAAAGAGGGGCAACGAGATCCGAGGTTCAATTCTCACCCGATAGGGGAAGGTAGCCATCCAACTCACAAGTTGGAGTTGGACTGGACCTGTTTTCAAGGAGGTGCGTGAGTGAGCCTTTCAGAAAATGAAAAGGAGGCGTGTGACTGTGTGAGTGAGTGTGACCAGGACACTCCGAATATGTCTTTAGTTTGATGCCAAATTGGCCCTAGACGTGGGGCGCATGCACGAGCACAAATAATACAATAAACACCCGTATTATTATTATTCTTGGCTTTTGGGACTCTAGTGCAGGAATCAAGTGATCTCCGCATCCACTTTCTGGCCGAGTCAGATCGACTACCTCTCTTTAGTTTATAACCTCTCTTTGTTTCTCCATTTTCCGAACATTTCCTAGTCTTATTAAACATTCACTTGTCCTCCCATGAGGTCTCTTCCTGTTTAGCACTACTACTAGTAGTAGTAACCAAGCGATCTTAGTGGGAGTGACCCGATAATACGGTTAGCGTCAATGGGAACAATAATGGAGGCATGGAATTTTGCGGAATTGAGGAGGAGGGACGGGACCCTGTCACATTCACCCACTCTACCCACGTACTCCTACGTGTCTGCTAAGCTACCATCTATCTACACATGCCGGGAGATCGGCGTGATTTCACATGCCTTTTAGTATCAGCCTCTCTCTAATTTCCTCGCCCTTTAATTGCTCCTCTGTTTTCTTCTTTCATTATCCCGATTCCTTGTCCCATCTTCCATGGCAGACCCGGGAAAGCAGAAGCAATTCCATTGGCAAAAGTGGAGGCAATCAGGATACTACCCAACTACACGATCGATCGATGCTGCCACGTGGCCGTACGGCCTTCACATCAAAATGATTGATGATGACATGATATGGTAATCCTAAAGCAAACATAAGTGTTAATTAAGAATTCATTTTCTCAGCAAAAATAACATAAAATACACCAGTTACTTCATAGTCACAGGGCATTAAGATGTTGTACTCCTACCAAAAAAACAAACAAACAGGGCACCGAGACATTTTTGCCATTGTGGCTGCGTGGTGAGCAGTACTGGTCACCTAGCCCACCATCCCATATACATGACTCTCAGTCAGCCATGGGAGATTAAAGGTGGATAAGATATGTGTTGTGCTGTGGTGTTTGTCCATGACCGTGCTCTCACATCTCACAAAGTAGCACGATATGCTTCCAGCACATTGAGCGCATGGTTGATATATAAAACTGTGGGATAATCTTTGGCTTTCAGTAGCCCGCAAGCATGCACCAACGCTAGCTAGCTCTGTAGATCCAAAAAAGTCTAGTGGTTAGCAACGGACAGGAGAACAAATCTGTGCCATCTTTGCTGGGTGCTGTCTGTCTCTTGGTTGATCGGTATTCAAGGAGGAATAAGCTATAAGTTCCATTTAGTGGTGTAGAAGCTAGCTATGTCATGTCATGTGGTACATCCATTTGTGCAGTACTGCTCGATCAAGCGGTTAGCATGAGCTGTACTACGTTCGCAAAAAAAAAAGAGTATGAGCTGTACTACGTGTAGGAACTAGGAACAAAAGACATTTCTTCCTTCCGTGGAGCAAGCAAAAATTCCTCGGATCAACGAATTTTTCATTGTCAACGATGTTTCGTCTCTTTTCTTTCATCCATATATTCACCTTTCGACTAAAGTAGAAGGTGGCTTTCTAATTGCATTAGGCTTAGAAGTGATGCTTGTCGAAAAAAGTCACTCGTATCAATGTTTGGTGAATTTTCTTTGTGAAAGGTCATTCACCTGCAATCGCTTGATTTCAAATGGCATGTCTGGTCAAATGGCGTAATTTTTCTCATTTTCCATGCAAAGACGTTGGAGAAAGTTACTCCTGATAACAATAAATAAATTATGATAGGTGCTTAATTGTACTACCTCTGTTCGTAAATAGATGACTTGCTCAAAAACATCCAGCTCAACTTTTCTAATTTATAATGGCCAAACAGATGAAACATCGTTTGACATCGCTTACTAATGGATGAAGTAACTACTACTATACATAAGGCCAATGTAAAAGCTCGGACGAATTTCCGATGGTAAAAGCGTTGAATTGCGCCTTGCCGCAATCAAGTAAAAGATTGTGATAAACCTCAAAAACAAAATCCACGGGCACTACACATATGCCTCTGGGAATTTTGCAAACTCAGGGCCTGTTCGGCAATAGCCTAGCTCCTCCAAATATTTAAATCCGTGCTCCGCTCCCTGGCTCCCGCTCCCGCTGAGATTTTTCCGATCTAAAACGTGTTCGGCAGCTGAACTCTGTCTCCCTTTGCTAACTAGGCTTTTCGTCTCGAAAAGCTGGCCCAAGTGAAGCTGAGCGTACGAGCGGGAGAGAGAGAGAGATAGATCGCACGAACCGTTATATTTCACTTATCGGTGGCAGGCTACTGTAATTTCCACAAACTCCTTCACTTTCTGGATCTGCAGAGCTCGGTTTTAGCTGCTCCAGAAAATTGAACTGCAGACTGCTCCACTCCAGGCTTCCGACTCCGTGGAGTTAATGCGTTTGGCGCTGCTCTTCCCGCTCCAAGAGTGGAGTTGTGGAGTAGAGGGAATCCGAACAGGTCCAATAACCAAATCCACAGCCAGATGCACACTAAGCTACAATAACCAAGCTTTGGCAGCCAACCCATGCATCCACCAAACCACCAAACTACACGTACGTGAACCACTGAAAAATCTTTGGAAGAAACAAGGGCCTATTCAGTAGTAGCTGTTAGCATCGGCGTGGTGGCTTTCCTTTCTGTATCCCTCGCCTTTTTATTTATTTTGCTACTACTCACAGATGAATGAAGGAATCATGGCATGAAGTTTTTTTTTCTTTGTCAGGAATAACACTGTGAAGTTGACAGAGGAGAAGTGGACATACAAGAAGAAATGTCGTGGTACCATGAGGGACCGTGGACACGCGAGAAAAAGAAGTGGACATACGTAAGGATAGGGTGAGGCTGATGGTTAACCATATCTCGATTATCTTTTTGCCGGTTGTGCAATATTAAGGGGCCGGTGAATCACAAGCGTTCATGCTAAACAGGACAAATGTGCATGATTGTGACACCTAGAGGAGCTCGAAAGGCAACGGGGAAAATGACATTATCTACCTGTAGATGATATTGACATACTAATATATATTTAGTTTAGTCAACAACATTTCTATTTCGGCAAAGGGAGCTGGAGACAAAATACATGCACTAATCAGTGCATATTTAACTATGCATATGGCTATTCAAATGAAAATGTAAGCCAACCGATATGGCACCAGGTGTGCTAACCACTCTGTGTATGAAAAGATAATCAGAAATGACAATGAACAGAACACTCTTTATTGGATGATCTTATATGTGAGCAGTATTTTCTGTTGGAACGAAGGAAGGACCGTAAGAGAAAAGGTTCCAATTTTGTAGCGATTAATTATATTTGATGCTGATGACTATCTACCCCCAATCCGAATCGCCCGAGGTGGCAGTTGAGGACCGGGTACCACATGATTACTCGGAAAACAACGAGAGGAAGGAGTATACCACCATCTTATGATATGCAATCAAACATTGGCGTTTAAACAAATCGTCATCTATATATGAATGAAAACTTCAAGCCTACACGTCTCTGGGCTAAGTTGTCCCAACACCGAAGCAGGTGTACTGAATTTTAGCCGTCAAATCCTTTTTCTTTGTCAAGATGATGTGCAATTTAAACAAATGGAAGAACAAAAACTAGAAGTCAATGCTCGTGTATGTAGATAAAGTTTGATACATCTAAGTTTGTTCCCTTTTCCCAAACAAGACTAAACCTCAAACCAGTCTTGCATATTATTAAAACAGCAGAGGGCAATTGTGTATTTGTAGTATGCAAACCAGGACGCCCATGTATATATAAAAAAATGATCACGAGGACGATAGATTGCTGCGTTGAAATGTCAAGCCAACAGATTTATGGAGTTGGCGATGATAGGCTTTAGGTTGTGTACCCTTCGAGAAGGCGTTGCTCTGGATGAGGTCGACTTAATCGTACCTGTTTTATTCATCTTTTTTGTAATGATTTGGCTGTGGTTGCCTTTGTTTTGTACTGTACCCACGATGATGACAAGTTGTCGTGTTGAGATGTCATGCCAAGAGACACAAGTATGGGTTGATTGACGAGTAAGTAACTTACTAGTCGCTATTAACCCCCATTCCCCAGCTCGATCGGCGCCAAAAACCTGGCCAGGTCGACTCGGTTCTGCGGTTGGTTTGTAGTCCATGGTATATGTCTACCTCTTATAAGAAACTAAATTAAATTAAACAACGTTAAATTTGATGCGCTGGAACGGTTCAAGGAGGTTGCGCAGATGAGATGAACTCTCCAAGTCTCGCTATACCCATAGTTAGCCGCCTCGATGTGTGTATACTTGTCAGGTTATTCTTGAGTCGTACTACGCCACTCTCGTTTTCTATGTACGTACTACATGCCATTTGGCCTGTTCAAATACGCGCGTGAGTATCATTTTGCCTTAGGTATATCTGCATGTTATTTAAGCGCGGGATTAAGACTTTCTACAAAGCAAGGTGCTTAAAACAAATGAAGTTTTTTTAAGCACATGTACTTATTTCTACAAAAGGAGTTCATAATTAAGAGTCTACTTTTTATAAATAAACATCGATGGCTTAAGAGATATTCTCTCCATCCGGAAATACTTGTCGGAAAAATAAATGTAACTAGACGTATTTTAGATTTAGATACATCCATTTTTATCCATTTCTTCACAAATAACTGATGTTTTCGATATTAAACTGATCTTTAGCGTGTAGCTTTCACTCGTAGCTACTAGATTTTTAGTACCTTTGTTCTGGTTTACTGGACCCCTATGCTATGCTTATTGCTTCACTTTATGAGAAGTCTGAATGGTCAGGTTGATAATGATCTGTTATACTGTTCAATGAGGTCAAGTTTAAACTCTTGGGTTATTACTGCTTACCAATGCGTGCACCAGCTCCTAGTTGTGACAGGGATGATTAATTCATCTCCCACATATGAACCCCATCACAATCCTTTTATCAATGAATAAAACATGAAACATTCTCAACTGGAATGTTAGAGGGATTAATTCTCAAACTAGATGGGATGACCTGAGGGCTAGAATTGATGAGAGTAACTGTGGCATTATATGTATTCAAGAAACAAAAAGAGACACTTTTGATCTGGCATATCTTAGAAGCTTCTCACCCAGAAGATATAATAACCAATATGCATACATCCCATCTATGGGACTCTTTGGTAGTCTAATTACTATTTGGAATGGTAACCTTTTCAATGGATCTATCATCAGTCAGTCCAACTTTCAAATTACTGTCAAGTTGGTTTGCAATTGGTCTGGGCACATTTTTTATATCACCACTGTTTATGGTCCTGGTCAAAATGAAGAAATAATTGTTTTTTTAATTAGTTGGACAATGTGGATGCCTCACAAATGGATCATTGGATTTTAGTTGAGGATTTTAATCTGATCAGAAGCCCTCATGATAGAAACATACCTGGTGGGGACACAAATAACATGCTAATGTTCAATAGCCTTATACAACAATTGTATCTAGTGGAAATCCCACTAAAAGGAAGAAATTTCACTTGGAGCAATATGCAATATCTCCCACTTTTGGAAAAGTTATACTGGATTTTTAGTTCTACAAATTGGACATTATCATTCCCAAATACAATGGCACATCCTCTTGCAAGAGTATCATCTGACCATATCCCCATTCACATTCAAATTGGCAGTGACATACCAAGGGCCTCCATTTTCAGATTTGAAAACTACTAGTTTGAATTTGATGGATTTTATGTGACTGTGATACAATGTTGGAACAAAAATCAGCAATTGAGTAATTCTGCTCAAGATGTTTCTTCCATATTTAAGTGCCTCAGACTAGGTCTAAAAAAGTGGAGTGAAAATCTATCCAGACTTAACACCACTATTGTTGCATGCAACTATATATGTTCTCACTATGTTGGATGGCATTGAAGATCAGAGCACACTGACTACAATGGAATCCAATTTTAGAAAAATATGGAAGAGGCACACTACTAAACTATTGGAAACTAAAAGAATTTATTGGAAGACCAGATTCAAAGTGAGAAGTGTCAAACTTGATGATGAAAACACTGATTTCTTTAATGCCATGGCTACTCGGAGCTATAGAAAAAAATTACATTACCACTATCCTTGGAGATGATGGAGTATAAGATCAGAATCATGATCATAAAGCTGCAATCATCTGGCAATCCTACAAAGATAGACTGGGAAAATCCATAAATCCTTGATGAACTCATCCAATCCCATGACTTAGGTGAACATGATGCACCATTCTCAATTAAAGAAATTGATGAGGTTGTCAAAGAATTCCCTGCTAATAGAGCTCCAGGACCTGATGGCTTTAATGGTTCTTTTTTGAGAAAATGTTGGGATATTATTAGACAAGATTTCTACACTATGATTTAGGATTTCTTTGAAGGTAATTGTGATATTCAAAGTATTAACACTGCATTCATCACACTCATACCAAAGATTGCCAATCCTGAGAATATGAATTACTTTAGACCTATATCACTAATTAGTCTTCCTCTTAAATTCATCACCAAGTTAATGGCAGCCAGAGCTCAAAAGGTCATCACCACTGTTATCCATCAGAATCAATATGGATTTATCAAAGGCAGAAATATACAAGACTGTCTAGGATATGCTTTTGAATATCTTCACTTATGCCATCAATCAAAAAAACCTATCATCATTCTCAAGCTGGATTTTGAAAAGGCATTTGACAAGAGATTATAAGGCTATTATTGCTATGCTCAAGGCCAAAGGATTTGGGCCTAGATGGATCAATTGGGTGTCCAACATATTACACTCTACTTCTACTGTTCTTCTTCTTCATGGAGTTGCAGGTAAAAAAATTATATGCATAAGAGGAGTTAGGCAAGGTGATACTCATTCACCACTCCTATATGTTATTGCTGCTGACCTGCTTCAATCTGTTATTAGTGTTGCTTGGGCAAATGGTGAAATTTCTCTACCTATTGATCATTCTTATGGTCAGGACTATCCAATCATCCAATATGTTGATGACACTCTAATGATAATGCCAGCTAACGAAGACTAGCTTATGCATCTGAAATATTTACTCCATTTATTTAGTCTATCTATTGGTCTCTCTGTTAACTTCAGCAAGTCCTCCATGATCCGTATTAATATTGATCGGCAATCAGTCTCTATGCTGGCAAATTCTTTTGGATGCAAGGTAGAGAGCCTGCCATTTACCTATCTGGGTCACCCTATGGGCACTACCAAGCCCACAGTTCAAGATCTTATTCCAGTAATCTCCAAGATTGACAAGAGACTATCTGGAGTGGCTGGATTTATGAACCATTCTGGCAGGCTCACATACATCAACTATGTGGTTGCCTCCATGCCCATATTTTCTATGTGTTCACTTAAAGTACACTACACCATATTGGATCATGTTGATAAATCAAGCAGGAACTTGATATGTCTCTGTCGTATCTATAAATTTTTATTGTTTCATGCCAATATTATACAACTTTCACATACTTTTAACAACATTTTATATGATTTATTGGACTAACATATTGATACAGTGCCCAGTGCGAGTTTCTGCTTTTTTGCATGTTTTTTGTTTCACGGAATATCCATATCAAACGAAGTCCAAATGCAATAGAATTTTACGGAGAATTATTTTGGAATATATGTGATTTTTTGGACTTGGAATCAATGCAAACGGGAGCCCACAACCCCCACAAGATATCAGGGCGCGCCCTGGTAGGATTAGATGCACACACACTTAGTTTTCATATTGACCTTTCATGCACTCACTAGTAGAAAACAGGGCTATGGTCCAGGCCGGCTCAGCCCATTAGTCCCGGTTCAGTCCCAGTTCGTGAGCCCAGGGGGCCGCCGGGCCATGTGGGCCATTGGTCCCGGTTCGTCTGGACCTTTTGGTCCCGGTTGGTGGGACGAACCGGGACCAATGGGCCTCGCTCCTGGCCCACCACCATTGGTCCCGGTTGGTGGCTTGAACCGGGACCAAAGGCTTCCCTTTAGTCCCAGTTCATGTCATCAACCGGGACCAATGAGGTGCCTATATATACCCCCTCGCGCAAGAGCAGAGCATAGTGCTTTGTTTTTTCTGGCCGAGGGGGAGAGGGCTTTGTGGTGCTCTAGCTCACCTCCTATGCACATGAGGTGTTCGATGGAATGCCCGAGCCACACTACTTAAGCTTTCTCCTCTCGAAGCTCGACCTCCAAGCTCCATTTTCCTCGAGATTTGTCTAGATTTAGCGGTCCATCACGCCCCGTCCCCGTCTTCACCGCCGTCGATCACCCGCGCCGATCTCATCACCGACACCACCGTGGTGAGCCTCTTGTTCTTATCTTCTTTCTGAAAGGAAAAATATTCTTACTTGTATGTTTAGATAGATACTTGTATCATTTTCTTACATTTATTATTGCATCTTATATAGTGCGATGGTTTTGGTATCCGCCCCCGTCGGCCCTCGTCCTGTCTGTGATTCAGATTTGGTACGTATATTATCTTTATAACTATTGGTTCATTTATTGTTTATGAAAATTATGCCGACCAATGTGACATAGATTTTATTTATCTAGGATATATGTGAATCGGAAATGCCAACCGACCCTATTGTCGAGAGGTTAAATTTAGTTGAAGAAGAAAACAATTTGTTGAAGGGAAAAATAAAAAAAATGAGGAGGAGAAGATGATATTGGAGTTGCATGTTGCGGATGTCATCGATGATCACAAGATCAAGATGGATGCAATGCGCTTGAAGATTAGAAAGATTAGAAAATATGCCATTCATACTGAGGCTTGGTATCATTATGCCGTTGGATCAATTGTTACCTTGGTTGCGATTATGATCGCATTTGTTTTCGCATTGAAATGTTTTACATAGTTTCAATGTATGGTTTAATTAATTAGATGCTCTGGAGAGCTATATGTTGTTAGATGAGAACTATGTATGCACTTTGGTTTTAATGTGATGATGAACTTCTATTAATTTGGACACTTAATTATATATAATGCACGCAGATGAACCGGCAATGGATGTACAGTGACAGACACACCCGCGAGTACATTAAGGGCGTGCATGAGTTTCTCGATGCGGCTGAGGCAAACAATCAGAATGGTTTTATGTGTTGTCCATGCACTGAATGTGGGAATATGAGGTCTTACTCTAACCGGAAAATCCTTCACTCCCACCTGCTTTACAAGGGTTTCATGCCACACTATAATGTTTGGACAAGGCACGGAGAAATAGGGGTTATGATGGAAGACGACGACGAAGAAGAGTACGATGACAACTATGTGCCCCCTGAATACGATGATGCTGCAACGGGGGGAGCTGGTGAAGATCAAGAGGAACCAGACGATGTGCCCAATGATGCTGCCACGGGTGAAGCTGCTGAAGATCAAGAGGAACCAGACGATGTGCCCGATGATGATGATCTCCGCCGGGTCATTGTCGATGCAAGGACGCAATGCATTAGTCAAAAGGAGAAGCTGAAGTTCGATCGCATGTTAGAGGATCACAAAAAAGGGTTATACCCCAATTGCGAAGATGGCAACACAAAGCTCGGTACCGTACTGGAATTGCTGCAGTGGAAGGCACAGAATGCTGTGGCTGATAAAGGATTTGAGAAGCTACTGAAAATATTGAAGAAGAAGCTTCCAAAGGATAACGAATTGCCCGACAGTACATTGTGACACTCCAAAAATTTTATTTGGTTTTTATCAAAAAATTTGTGGTTTTTGAGGAGAGGCCTTTTTTTTATTTTTTTTTTCAGAAAAACCTTCCACTTAAAAAACTTCCTTTTGCCTTGGCAAGGATTTTATTTTCAAACTTTGGTGGTTGATCTTTTGGAACTTCTTCTCTGTTGGTTCTCTCTCAAATTTATTTTTGGGAGTTTTAATTGTTTTCTTTTAAAATGAAGCTCTATGAAAATTTGGGGATTTTCATATCTTGGAACCACCCTTGACCTTGCATTGTTTCCATGTGGTAAAACCCTCCAAAATCTCCCCTACACCTTGTGATCAACCTAAGTTCTCTGTCCCAGCTAATCCAGACAAGTTTTGGATTTTATTCTAATTATTTTCCCTCTCAAATCAATTCTGAAAATTATCTTGAGCCCAAATGATTTTCAAAGCAAGTACCATATTGCATTTGGGTTTTGACCTCAAACCAACTCCCCTGGATAGTCCTTTGTACCCACAACCCAGAACCATCTTGATCCACTCCTTCTCTTTTCAAAATTTTCAAAATTCAGCCTCTGCAAGTTTGGACCAGATTTGCCAAATTTGATGAAATTCATATCTACACTACTCCAAAAATTCCACCAAAATTCAGGCAACCTATTTGAGCAATGAGAAGCCACTCCACCAAGTATCAGCTCAAGGAAAAATCCCTAGATGCAATTTCATTCTGTCGAACACCTTGCGGGCACTGTTACTGTTCAAAAATTCAGAAAAAGTTCAGATTCAGTGTCGTGTGCGTTCGTCAGTTCCTCTCACGCGCTCACAGTGCCTTTGGCACATTTCTCTCCACCTCTTCCTACTGTCTGGAGCACCACACGCTCACTTGGCCTCTTCCTGGCGTCGGTGGCACGATGGCCCGCCCTCGCCGGAGTCTTCCGCGGCGTCGGGACCTCCCGTGGCGGCTGACAGGGGGCAAGAACGGCGGCTCAACGCCGTTCCGCGCCGCCCAGCGCTCCCTGGCTCTCCGCGTGGCCTCATGCACGCCAGCGCACCCCCGCTGCACCGTCGCCGTGGCCCGACAGCCCTGGACGCGCTCTCTGCCGCCAACGGACCCCCGCCGTCCCGTTCCGACCAAAGCCTGCCCTAAGCTTCTAATCCAAGTCCGGTTAGCATCAAAACGGACCCAGTAAACTCCCACGACGTCGCTCGACTCCCTAATCACCCCCGACCGAGCACTGCGCCACCGTAATCGCTCGCCGGAGACCCCGTTCACAGCAACCGCCTCGGGCCGCCTATAAAAAGGGCCCCCGAGCTCAACCTCGTGCACGCCTCATCCCCACACCTCACCAACGCCACGACAGGCCACTAGGGGGACCCCGAGGAGGTCTTCCCCCTCAACTCCGGCCGCCCCGATCCGCCTCGGCCGCCACCTCGATTCGCTTCGGTGAGGCCGTCTCCGGCGCCCAAACCCCGTTCGTTACCCTCTCTAGCTACCAGGAGCATAACCCCCTCTTCAATTTAACCCTTGCAGCCCTCTCTGACGAGCCCCTCGACCACCCGAGCCGCCGTCCGCCGGAGCAAAGCTCGCCGTCGATGTGGTGCTCGCCGACCGCCTCCACCACCATCAACCGACGCGGAAGGGTGCCCTGAGCACGGAGGTACCCTCCGATCTCTCTGCCTCGCCGTGGATCGCCGCCGGCGACCACCGCGACTCTCGGGCACCGGCGAACTCTGCCGCCCCGTTTGAACATTTGAACCTGACGAGTGGGACCCCACCGTCAGCCTCTCTGCCCTTTCTATCGAACCGTTTTCTGGAAGCGCCTTCGGGCAAATACGTCTTTCCTCTGGGCTGGCGTAGTCGCTACCGAAGCGCTTTCTGTTTTTATAAACTAGCCCCCAGAAAACTTCTGTTTCATTACAGATGAGTCCCTGGACAAAAACCTCTATAACTTTTAAACAGAAAAGTATTTTTGGTTGATTCTTTTTCTGTTCTCTTTAAAATTTTGTCTAGTTTTTTATCAGATTTATTTGGAAATTATTTGGTATACTTTCTGTGCACTCCTTGGTATTCACGATAGCGCATATATTTTCTTTATACCGTAGATACCGAAGGAGGTCACGGAGCCGCGAACTTCACCAAGCTAGGCTCCGACTACTCTGAACCAGGCAAGCATGTTTGAACTTTTGATATGACGAGTGTCTTGGCATGTGTTGCATTTAGTTAGTTTCATGGCATGTTGATAAGCATATCGATGAATGTCATTTTATGCGATAATGAGGTAAGTGAGTTCGATGATCCATAAGTGGATGGATGTGAGTATGAATGGCCATGGGTTGGCATGAAAATAGGTGAGATGGCAGTGTTGTAGCATGCCAGTCTCATGCCGGGCTATGTGACTTCAGTGTCAAACCGTGTCGGTCCAGTTCCTCTCATTTTCTTCCCTGTACTACCACATGTTTTCCGCAAGGAATATGGTTTAGTAAGTTGCAAACCGCTTTTCTGGTACACACCAAAAGGAGAGGCCGTGATGATGGTTCCATGGCCCTGGATTAAAGCCAGTCATCCGGTCAGGGGGCATGGGTGTTTCCGGTTGGGACCGAGAGGGGGGCACCCCTTAGAGCGCGCGTATATAAATTTGATCCCATGCTATTCGAGATTGTGATCTCCCCATCTCAAAAGTTTTTCTTGGACGATGTCTAGGGTGATTCCTAGCATCGAGAGGTAAGGATGGGTGTGTACTGGTTAGCTGTGTTTTCTTCCGAAATACCATAAACGGAACTAGTCCTTCGTGACTACGGAAATCCGTTGGCTGTGGGAAAAATTTTGTACAAACTCTGCAGAGTCATATATCCCTCCAAATCATCTATTCCATGTCCAAATTCGTATTATCTTGTCTAACAATGACAGTTTTGATGACAGAGACCCCGGTGATTTGCATGAGTGCTAATTCTGGTTAACGAATATTCCTGTGGATGGACTAACCCATTTATTCTCATGAATTAAATGTTTATTATGAGTATTATTTACTTGTGAATCAAAGCCCTTTCTGTGATGTCGCCCCGACGTCCGACTGTGGCATTTCTTTTAAAGCCCTTTCTGTGATGTCGCCCCGACGTCCGACTATGGCATTTCTTTTGAAGCCCTTT